>NC_132886.1:29434769-29674769 GCF_030463535.1 Salminus brasiliensis
CTTCTGAGAGTTCTGAGTGAATAGCAGAGTGGTCACCTTATTGACTTGTGTTTAATAGTGTCTAAGATTATATATATCTTTATATTTTTAGCCTATTCAAACTAGCTGAGGTATTTCTTGGGTAAATAGCAAAGCACTTTTGTAAGTCGCTCTGGATAAGAGCTAAATGTAAAATGTAAGCTAGCTATGTTATGCTAGCTAGCTAATGCTAGCAGCTACAGACGAACGCCAAACAAGCTGTTTATGGTTCTCTGTGGGGTTTATAGGGTCTTTATGGCTAAAAAGTTTGTCATTTACAACCCACAGTCTGTATCAAAGAGAGGCATAATTGTCCTGTTTGGCGTCAGTAACGTTAGCCGCTAGCGTTAGAACAGTTAGCTAACATCATTAATAGTACAGCTATATTAATAGTACAAATATTAGACAAAACTTTGTGGGCAAAAGAACAAGAGGAGTTGTCTGTAGTTGAGGAGTTAAGTTTATGTACAGTTCTTAAACAAACTAAAAGTCTCATAACTGTTAAGCGTTGGTAAGCTCATCTAGGCCCCAAGCAGCCACATTCTCTAATCCCTGTTGTGACGTTCTCACTTGTATGATCCTCCGAGGAAAATGCTGATGCATGGATACTGATATAAACTGATAAAACTTATATAATAAAAAAATAGTATAAAAGACAGTTAAAGATAGAGAGAGCGAGATGGAGAAAGAGGTGGTTGCCAAGGTCTACTGGGTGGCAGTTTCTTTGTGTATAGGGTTGGTTGATGAGGTAAAAACTTATTTAAGGCACCATGCCATCAGAATTTATGGATTTTAAGGATTATGGATTGTAACCTTGATTTTAAACATTTAACTTCCTCTTGCTTCTTGTTCAACATACTAAAGCCTTACAAAGTTTGTATAGTGTAATCATCCTTCTATTATCTGATGCTTGAACAGTCACAACTCCCCATAAACCTGCATTGTCATTTCTTCCCCTACTCAGTATACAGGTGCTGGTCATAAAATTAGAATATCATGAAAAAGTTTATTTATTTCAGTAATTCCATTCAGAAAGTGAAACTTGTATATTATATTCATTCATTACGCACAGACTGATATATTTCAAGTGTTTATTTCTTTTCTTTTTGATGGTTATAACTGACAACTAATGAAAACTTCAAATCCACTATCTCAGAAAATTACAATAGTGTGAAAAGGTTCAACATTGAAGCCTGGTGCCACACTCTAATCTAATCTAAGCTAATTAACTCAAAACACCTGCAAAGGCCTTTAAATGGCCTCTCAGTCTAGTTCTGTTGGCTACACAATCATGGGGAAGACTGCTGACTTGACAGTTGTCCAAAAGACAACCATTGACACCTTGCACAAAGAGGGCAAGACACAAAAGGTCATTGCTTAAGAGGCTGGCTTTTCACAGAGCTCTGTGTCCAAGAACATTAATAGAGAGGTGAAGGGAAGGAAAAGATGTGGTAGAAAAAAGTGTACAAGCAATAGGGATAAACGCACCCTGGAGAGGATTGGGAAACAAAATCCATTCAAAAATGTGGGGGAAATTCACAAAGAGTGGATTGCAGCTGGAGTCAGTGCTTCTAATGTGAGACCTCTAATGACTGTCACCTCTAATCATTCAAAAAACGCAGACCACACCCTGGATGTAAATTGTGGTCCACAATCAGGCAGCATATCCTCAGGGATACCAAAAAAAGGTGTAAAATAAAAAACGGTGGGAAGACCAACAAACGGGATAAAACTGACTCTGTGAGGGACTTTGTGGAATTGGTAATGGCAAATGTTTCCCAGCTGGCTGAGTTTTAGGCGTTTTACATTGAGAACATGTACAGCATGACAGAAATCTGTATACGTCTGCTAACATCAACTCCCAACAGTCTCTACTGCCCAGTAACTGGTTGGTACGGGTCTCACCTGGATATCCCAATGTCAAAGACAGATGGGCCCAAGAAATCAGTCTATCTCTAAATTGCTATGTAAACCTAGCAGGGCACTGAGCTGGGATATAAGTGTGAGCCAATAAACATGTTCTCTTCATCTATTTCCCATCTCACTGGAGCTACGTCAACGGATGGGGATAAAACAGATTGCACCTCTAAGGGTTTGTCAGAGCAGGTAAACTGACAAGGCAAAGCAATGACCTTGGTGTTACGCAACCCTACGCCAATATGTAATAGTGAAATGAAATAGGAAAAGAACAAAGGCCATCCCGCCTGGCGGAGATTGAGACATTTAGCAGAACACACGTATTTTAGATTTTTGTTATCTTTGGGTGGAAGTTGCAATTTCATTACAGACCCAGACAGTACAGGCCAGTTCAGTACTGCTTCTATTTTCTTGTCATCCATGAAGACTCCTCCATGACTAATGACATATTCAAGAAACAAATAGTGGAAAGAGTATTATGTGATATCAAGCAGATAACACAGTTGCATTCATACTCCCCCTCACCTGTACCACCCCCTACCTCTAGGCAAGCCACTAACAGTGAGATTAGCTTATAAAGCAAAATAAAGTGGAAAGGGGGAAAGAGTTGAAGAGTTGACTGAATCAAGCACACGTTAACTTTTTAAATGAACAAGCTCAATTATCTAGCTGGGATTCATATACAGTATATCACAAAAGTGAGTACACCCCTCACATTTCTGCAGATATTTAAGGATATCTTTTCATGGGACAACTCTTTTACACACTCTTTTTCAACACTTTGACACAATGAAAAGTAGTCTGTGTGCAGCTTATATAACAGTGTAAATTAATTCTTCCCTCAAATTAACTCAATATACAGCCATTAATGTCTAAACCACTGGCAACAAAAGAGAGTACACCCCTAAGAAACTACACCCCTTAATGTCCAAATTGAGCACTGCCTGCATTTTCCCTCCAAAATGTAATGTGACTCGTTAGTGTTACTAGGTCTCAGGTGTGCATAGGAAGCAGGTGTGTTCAATTTTGTAGTACAGCTCTCACACTCAAGAACTCTGAGGATCTTAAAAGACTAATTGTTGCACTACATGAAGATGGCCAAGGCTACAAGAAGATTGCCAACACCCTGAAACTGAGCTGCAGCACAGTGGCCAAGATCATCCAGCGTTTTAAAAGAGCAGGGTCCACTCAGGACAGACCTTGCGTTGGTCGTCCAAAGAAGCTGAGTGTTGTCTTTGAAAGATAGGCGCAGAAGTGCTGCCAGCATTGCTGCAGAGATTGAAGAGGTGGGGAGTCAGCCTGTCAGTGCTCAGACCATACGCCGCACACTACATCAAATTGGTCTGCATGGCTGTCACCCCAGAAGAAAGCCTCTTCTGTACACAAGAAAGCCCGCAAACAGTTTGCTGAAGACATGTCAACAAAGGACATGGATTACTGGAACCATGACCTATGGTCTGATGAGACCAAGATTAATTTGTTTGGTTTAGATGGTCTCAAGCATGTGTGGTGTCAATTAGGTGAGGAGTACAAAGAAAGTGTGTCATGCCTACAGTCAAGCATGGTGGTGGGAATGCCATGGTCTGGGGCTGCATTAGTGCAGCAGGTGTTGGTGAGTTACATTTCGTTGAGGGACACATGAACTCCAATATGTACTGTGAAATACTGAAGCAGAGCATGATCCCCTCCCTCCAGAAACTGGGTCGCAGGGCAGTGTTCCAGCATGATAATGACCCCAAACACACCTCTAAGACGACCACTGCTTTATTGAAGAGGCTGAGGGTAAAGGTGATGGACTGGCCAAGCATGTCTCCAGACCTAAATCCAATAGAACATCTTTGGGGCATCCTCAAGTGGAAGGTGAAAGTCTTGAATATCCGCCAGCTCCGTGATGTCGTCATGGAGGAGTGGAAAAGCATTCCAGTGGCAACCTGTGAAGCTCTGGTAAACTCCAAGCCCAGGAGAGTTAATGCAGTTTTGGAAAATACTGGTGGCCACACAAAATATTGACACTTCAGGAACTTTCCCTTAGGGGTGTACTTCCTTTTGTTGCCAGTGGTTTAGACATTGATGGCTGTTATTTTGTGATGGGAGTTAATGGGAGTTATTTTGAGGGAAGAATAAATTGACACTGTTATAAGCTGCACACAGACTACTTTTCATTGTCTCAAAATGTCATTTTGTCAGTGTTGTCCCATGTCAAACAGACAAAGAAGGAGAGTGACCACTTCAGGTTGGGAGACAAAGCGTAATCTCCATAGAGACAAAGGAGTAAGATGACCGTTTGCTAAGTTGGATCAGGACCCGTGGCATGGCATGCAAAGGGAACGTTGCATCTCCCATAAACACACATGGAGAGGTGACCTGCAACCAGGCAAGGGAGTTGGCACTCTCTCCTCTATCACTCTCTCACTCATGCCTTTGAATGTTACTTGTTGTAGCTTGTAAACATGTTAGTTGTGTGAATATTAAGAGTCAGTAGAGGTAAGAGAATCCTTATACTAACAATCCTTGTGAAATGGAGATGGCTGTTAGATGGTGGAGCTTTTGAGTATGGGTGGCAAATTCAAGCGAGTAATCAGGAGATGGTTGATCATGCAGCAAGAGTTAGATGGCCTGTTTACTACGGATGGTGGCTCAGTTCTGCAGGTAAGAAGAAACTATTGTAGTGCTTGAGACCCCAAGGATGCACCAGATGTGGTTGTGACAGATAAAGGGGACAAGGGAGTGAGCCCAGCAGTGCTGAAAAGATCTTTGGGCAGCAATCAAGCAGCATGATACCGACAGGGAGTCACAGGGTTCAGGGCGAAAGCTGAAATGTGCTGCAACACTTATCCAATCCAGGGGGCGGAGAGCAGAAGTAGTGCAGGTAGGAGAGTGTCGAAGCCAACAGCCAAGACAGGTGAACAAGGTAGAGATAGAATTTATAGAACATTAAAGATGGATTAGGAAGGAGGGGCTTCAGGCAATGCTCATTGTCCAAAAACTTAGTTATTTCATAACTCCACTAATATACCAACACTGAATAGAATAACTAGGCTTGTCTCAGAAAGCCTGTCTTATTGAGTTAGCTCGCTTTGTGGAATACCCCCTAGGTGCAGTACTAAAGATATACTGTTTATTTGACATTTTTGTAACTCATTTGGTAAGTTTTGGTTTAGGAAGCTCTTTGCAAAACACTTGCAAAAGTGATTCATTCTTTTGTGCTTTGTTAGTTGGTTTGTTATTTGGCACGATTGATCATTTTTGGGAAACACTAATATCAAGCCATTGGTACAAACACAGTGTCTGAACTCAGAACAATTGGATCATGCTATCTACCTACCTTTATTATTCTAATGGAAAATGCACATTTATATTTATCCAAATCATTACTATTTTTTTGTAATCAGTCAGAGCTGTGCTTGGGGTGGCTTTTGTCTTTAGCATATTAATCTTGAATTGATTAATTATGAAAGGTCTGGGATTTGGCAGATGTTGTAAAAATTCCAAGTCCAAAATTGCATTTACCAGATTTATTCAAAGAATAGCCAGGCAAAAACAGTTTTCTTGATGCAAAATAAGGAAAAGATTGACAAAAAATAAAGAGATTAAAATATGCTTTAAGTTTATAAATATCAAACACCTATTGTTTGATATTTATAAAAAGACATTAAGATGGGTAAAATATCAGTTAATTTCCCATAGTCACAAAACAGTCACAGTTGAAGATATCAAATCAAACCATAATCACTTAAAGAAAGAAAGATAAAAAGAAAACTCATAGGCAAACTTGGACTGGACAGAGTAATCCTAAGTCACATTATCCCTCAGTTATTTGGTAATCAGTTAAGAAGAGAAAAAAAACTCATGCTCATTCTGCATTTGCTTGCGGAAGATTCTGTTGGCTTTTTCCACTTTTCCAGGTGTGTTCAGGTACGTGTTCAGAATGTCTTTAAATTTCTCAGGATGGCCACTCATATTGTCTATTTTCCATTTGTAGTAGGCAGATTTTTCTGCTATTTCCAGATGATAAGCCAGCCAGGGCCAGAGTCTGTAGCAGGGCAGGAGGGCCACAGCAAAGTAAATAGAATCACAGTCACACATCACCTCTCTGTAGGTAGACAGATACTTCTCAGTAGCTGGAGTCGGTATGATGAAAGATGGATCCTGTAGTATGAACCATAAAATAAATTGTTATTAGATACAAAAAAAATGTATTATAATGAACAGCTTTTGTTCTTACTGTAACGTTTTCAACATTTTAGTTCTTACCTTAATCAACAACTGACCGTCAAGTAAGTCAAGAAAGTCTTTGTAGTCATTGAATATCTCTTTTATGAAACTCCTCAGGTCATCTGGCTGTCCGACCTTCTTAGTCATTTCCTGCAGCATTTCAGACACCTTTTGGATGTAAAAAACGTCCTGTAGAGTAAACCTGACAAAACGATTAGCATCAAGGCTACCGATTTGCATTTGGTTTAGGAAGTCAACATGAAGTATTTCTTTAGCCAGGTCTTTGTTGTCAACCCAAAGTTTCTTGTAGATGTCATCATCTTGTTTGGTTGTCAAACTACATCCAGAGTGGGGGAGCACATTGTCCTCAATGTTGTTGTTATCCTATTGGATCGTGCATGCATCCTCCTCATGTTGTGCCAAACTGCAGCTAAAATTATATAAAAGCAGGTACATCATCCCTATTATTAATTAAACATATTTTTTAAACAAGTATTAAACATTTATGAAGGCTGTGCATACACAGATGACGACAAAGTAACATTAAAACAGACAAAACACACCCCCTCTCTATCCCCTTTAGGTTAATAATATTAAATTATTACATTGTATTATACATCTGTATGGCCGATTTACTAATGTTTTGCAGCATCACTAACCCTATGTTTACAAGGTGAGTGTTCAGATTTACTATGGCTTTGTTGTTGTTGCTCTTTTGCACTTTTGTTTTATACAGGAGTTTCCCTCTCAAAGCTAAAAACACTCGGAGGACGCCTACTAGATTTTTGTAAGTACATACTGTGTAATATATATATATATATATATATATATATATATATATATATATATATATATATATATATATATATACACACACACACACGTCACCAATTTTTTAATTTTCTTTATTTAATACTTTGTACAAAATCCTTTGTTGGTGATGGCAGCTTCAAGATGCCGCCTGTATGGAGAAACTATTGGCATGCATTGCTCAGGTGTGAGTTTGGCCCATTGTTCCACACAAACTCTCTTCAAATCCTGAAGGTTTCTTGGGCTCCATCTATGAACTCTGAGTTCCTTCCATAAATTTTAAATTGGATTCAGGTCATGTGATTGGCTGGGCCATTCTAGCAGCTTTATTTTATTTCTCTGAAACCAATTCCTTGGCTGTGTGTTTGGGATCATTGTTTTGCTGAAATGTCCATCTTAGTTTCATCTTCATCATACTGGAAGATGGCAACAGATTTCTATCAAGAATGTCTTGGTACATTTGTCCATTTATCCTTTTTTCAATTATATGAAGCATGCCAATGCTAACAAACAGCCCCACACCATGATGTTTCCACCTACAAACTTCACTGTTGGTGTAATGTTTTATGGGTGATTTTTGGCCCCTTAAACATGGTGTGTATTTTGGCACCCAAAGAGTTACATTTTGGTCTCATCTGACCAGACTATATTCCCAGTATTTCACAGGCTTGTCTAATTGTTGTTGAGCTGAACTTTAAAAATGCTTCAATATGCTTTTTCTCCAGCAATGGACTCTTGTGTGGTGAGCGTGCATACAGGCTATGGCAGTTGAGTGCATTACTTATTGTTTTCTTCAAAACAATTTTACCTGCTAATTCCACTCTTCTGGTCATTTTTTTGAATGAAACCTTGTGGGGAGCACCTGGTCGTGGCCTGTTTATAGTGAAATAATGTTCTTTCCACTTATTATGATTATGGCCCCAGCAGTGCTCACTGGAACCTCCAGTTTAGAAATTCTTCTGTAACCAATGCCTTCGGTGTTTTGCAACAATAAAGTTGCAAAGGTCTTAAGAGAGCTCACTTGTTTTACCCACCATGAGATGATTCTTGTGTGGCACCTTGGTAATAAAATACCTTTATAGTTGAACCAATTGATATGAACGCACTAAGTGGCAGGATTGCTAATTACTGATAGATTTCAGCTGGTGTTAAGGTTGGGGTCCATGGCTTTTTGCACCTCTCTTTCTTTATGTGTTTAATACTTTTTTCATGTGTGATTTCTCAATATTACACACAACTTAATTTATGTGGATTGGATGGGTTGTTTCTGACATCTGGTGAGAATTTCACGTACCTGTAAAAAATATAAATGTATATAATAATATAATATAATATAAATAATTTCTATAAAAATATTTATATATACAATGTTTATTTTGTGCGCTACATTTATTATATACACTTTGTGTATGTTATATCGACATAAGATTTGACTTGAACTGTTGACTAAAAACATATTTACTTGAACTTTTACAAAATCACACGCTTTCCAATTGCATTCAACATGGACCCCAAGTGAAAGTAAAAAAATGTTCTGAAAATAGTAAACGGTAACAACAAGATTGTTTTCAGTATTTCTACAAAGTCCTTATTTATAATAATTGAATGTGGGTCACAATTTGAATGTAAAACCTAGAAACGTGTGTAATAGTAGTAAATGTAATAAATACTCCTGGTAGTACAGCTACTAATAATAAAATTATATAAGTGTGTGTGTGTTCTAGAGAATGTTTACATTCCTTTATTTCCATATCTTTTTCAAATTAACAAGTTACTTACAGTTAATAAAAAAATATGTGGAATTAATGCATATAACATGAACATGAACAGTCTAACAGAAAATAAATGAATCCTTACCTTAAAATAAATGCAAAAAGTAAGAAGGAAAGTGCAGCAGACTTCATCTTGTCTCTTTTAGTAATAGTCAAGTCAAGGAAACAGCACCTGCAGTGTAATCTTGAAAGTTTTACAACACTCTTGAAACTGCATCACTTGATAGAAGTTAAGCATGTCCCCCATTATTTCTAGAATCTTTTCAGCTAATCATGACCACTCCTTCAGAACATCATTTCAGAAATATGACACCAGCCTTACATCTGTGCGTCATGCCATGAATTTCAGTTGAGCATTAAGACACATGGACAAAGTAAGTCAGGAAGGTTGGTGCCATTGCTTAGGCATGTTCATTCATTCACAGGTTGTCTAATCCAATGTTCTCTAGCACTCTCAGCACTTCAGGTTTGGATAGGAAAATTGGATACCAATTTCAGTTTATTTCTAGAGCACATTTAAGCTGACAAAGGTGTACAGTTGCAATGGTGTTGCCAGGTGGTTTCTATGGTGTTGCTAGGTGGTTGCAATGATGTTGCTAGGTAGTGGCTATCTTAATTACATTTGTGGATCAAAGTGCCCTGGTCCTTAAATCTAGGAAAAGATTCTAACTGAGAGATACCTTGATAAAAGCAGCCCTTTATGGCAGTGTTTGTCAAACTTATTGAAACTTATTTAAGAGAAGCGATGTGGCAGTATTCAGGCCTCGGTGTGGCTAGTGAAATTGAACTCAGCTTTCCAAAGATGGGATAAACCACAGTTCATTTATTTTTTAGGGGGGCAATCACTTTACACAGGACCATGTAGGTTTGGATTTTTTCCCTTAATAATAAAAAATCCTTATTTAAAAACCCACATTTTGTGTAATATTTTACTTTGTTTAATCTAAAAATATTAAAGTGTTACAAATAGGCAAAACAAAAATAAATCAGAAAGAGTTGAGTTATTGTACTGTATCAGTGCACCATGCTTGCTACCCCCTATTCTGGTCAAATCAATCCAAACAGTTCTGCTGTATACACTAGATTATTATTATGGATTAATAGAAAACAAATTAAAATAATGGGTGATAAATATATACTGGATGAATAGAAATAGAAGCACTTTGGAGGGGGCAGGTCCACAGGTAACTGGGATAAGAGGGCTGAATTTTCCTGAAGGCTTTGAGGGTACATATTGTGCAATCAGCTTATGTAATTAACACACTGATTATTACCTGATAAACTTGTACACTAAAGAAATCCGGGATTACCCAATCTTCCTATATTGGTACAACCATTAATTATTGCTGACTTATATTAACTTACAGTCTTACCAGAAATGTTTGCAGTGCTGGCTTTTTTTTTTATTTTTATGGTATGACAAAGTAAGGTATGAATCATTTGAGGCTGTCACATTTCACAATGCTGTTGGGGGATGTACTGCCATCAGTACTGCCATCAATAACTGATACAGTTCAATGTTCAGTGAAAGTTCAATGTTAGTGTTATACTAAGTTACTATTACTTTTAGTAGTTAGTTATTATTACTGTTTATTCATGTATCCTAATTATAAAATGTATTTTATTAAACTTTAGATGATGAAGCCTGATGGATTTTGTGTACAAAATGTTTGCCACTTAATGCCATCCAAAGCATAAAGCACTACTACTGACTACTGAAATTAAACATGCAGAAAGAAATGTGATGTGGCCAAATGATTACACTGTACAGCATCATATTTTTTACCACCTGAATATCTAACTTAAACCTCATGTTTAGTTTTACATGTAGCCTATGTAACTATTGTGTAACTGAGCATTTTTATCCAGTGTCAACTGATACAAAACTGAATAGTTCTGAAATATTACACTGTAGGGCTGCCAACTTTGAGGAATGTATTGGTGGGAGATTTGGGGTCATACAGAGTTAGGCCAGTTCACTTGGTAGGTAGAAACAATATAATGCAGCATTTCTGTATATTTACCAACATTACATATTATGTTACCTTTGACCACCAGGGGTTGTTCCACAAAGCAAGCTAACTGGTTCATTTTGTTCAATTTTGTTTCCAGATAAGAGTTGCCATAACCAATGCTTTTGGACAAATTGTGCCAGGCCAAGGCTTAGCTAAGTGTGGTCATGTGTATTGGACAAGCCATGTGATTTAGAAGGAAAATGGTGTGTAAATGTCATTACCTGCATAATGGTGATTTGAATCAGAGGTCTAAATTACTGTTACCTGTGTAAATTTCATATGCACATTTCTCTGGCCTACACTAAGGAATGACTAGAATTTTTCTTCTTACACCCTGATCATAACCTGTGCTGAAGCAGTGTGAACTCCTTACAGCATCTTCTCATCACCCACAAAGAGCATAAAATAGTAGGAGCAGCAGTGCATTTTTATACAGTGTGTCTGAGCTGCAGTCAGAGCATATAATTGAACTGAGAGCTGAGCTGAGAGGACAGTACAGTAGAGCTGTAAGAGATTTTAATTAATTCTCTGGAAAACATGAGTACAAATTTAAGTGTCTGTCGTGGAAAAATCGATTTAACATTTATTGAGAGCAACAAGCATTCAGATGCAAGTTAAGGACGGCTCTGCTCGCAGGCAGAAAAAACTCAGTAATATATGATACGTTGGGGCGCGTCTTTCCCCTATATGGTTATAAGTGATACTATTGGCACGTTAGACAACTCTGGATCAGACTAAGTCTTGAATGGGGAAGCCGTCGAGACAGCACGTCTGCCGTCTGGCCTATTTGTGTGCTCTGCTGTGGACCTTGACAGCGGCTGTGGTTTTAGTTCACTTCTTGTTGCTGGCTGGGCCACACTCGCGCTCACAGCATATACCCCTTTACCTCGTAAACATACTTACACTCTTACAGGATCATCTTTTAAGAAGCAAATATGCCAGGGCTGGGCATTATTGAGCAATGTAAGCTAAACAAATGTTTGCCTTCACACTTCCCCCTTTGATCCTGGATCCCTCACTAGTAGTCATGCACTCAGGAATATCGGGGCCTTCTGAGTCAACATCATCCCCCTTTAGCTGTATTAAAACTTGTGGTGGTCGTTCTGGCTTGGGTTTTATTTCAGTCCTGGAGTCAAATCTGACTTCCCTACTGCTTCCTCTCGCTCCAGCTTTGCCTCTTAGGCAGCTGGTGAATATCAGAATAACTAACACACCCAATGCATTTCTTCTCAGCCCCTCAGTGCAAACAGTGCAGGATATACCCACACACACTCGCCCCACAGATTCCGTACCTACTGCTCTGGGGGGCTAGTCACCTGAGTCACCAGCTTCTTCTGTCTTCTACTGGGACCTTCTTGCAGTGAGTGTGTTGTATCCACATTGCTCTTTCCTCAACCTTCACTGCTGTGTGCATAACCAGCAACACTTGGAATGGTCCCCTACACCTGGGCTGGTTCCCTTTACTTACCCTTTACCCTTTACTACCGCTGTGTAATATGCAATTCAGTTTGCACATTAAATATCTGGCCATAAGATTCACTGAGCAAACTTCTGATACTAGAAAAGTGTGCTGAAATTTCTTCCCTGGAAATGCACTCTGAACTGGCTGAGATACAGGTTCTAAAGTAGCATGTTCCCCAACCCCCAGAGTGATGACAATTTGCCTGCTCAGGGGAGGATTTAAATGATTCTTTCTAATTACTGAAAGTGCAGCACCGGAATCTACCAAAAACTTCATATTTTTTCCCATCACATGCATTTCAATGATAGGCAAAGCTAAGGGAGTTGAGCTAAGCATGCTTAAATATAATTCATATGCTTGCCTATCTGCAGCAGCTGCGGTCTCTATGTCTCTGTTGTTACAACACTAGATTCAGCTAAAAGATACATGGCAAAAGGTTTAGCCCCATCTGCTAATTATGCCACATGGTCACTTTTCACCCTCTTTTGCATTACCTTGCAAATATCCATGCACAACTGCAGTCTGTACATTCATTGTTCATAATTATGAGAACTGGCCCTTAAAATTGGTAATTTTGCTGCATGTAAGCAAGCATCCAATTCTTCACAAGATGCACAGATCCCATTTCTCCTATTTGTTTTTATCTAATTTAGCGAGTAGCTTGGTTCTAAAAGGTATAACTTTTTCATCAACACAATCCCTAATAACCAATCTAATCATCTCGCAATAATGAAAAGATTTTCTGCAGATCAGGTATAACTATGGTTGTGTACAGACAAAGAGAATGGCCAAGTATGAATATATAAACTGGGACACTTAAATCTGATTGGCCTGTTTTGACTGCTTTTGACACACATATAAACTTGAGTGACATTCCATTCTTAACCCATAGGATTTTATATAGGTCACCCTTTGCAGCTGTAACAGCTTCAACTCTTCTGGGAAGGCTTTCCACAAGATATAAGGAGTGTGTTATTGGAATTTTTGACCTTTTTACCAGAAGCGCATTTGTGAGGTCAGGCACGAGAAGGCCTGGCTTGTAGTCTCTGCTCTAATTCATCCAGAGGTGTTCTATTGGGTTGAGGTCACGTTAAGTTGCACTCTAGTCACATTTTTCTACACAAAACCCACTCATCCATCTCTTTACTGACCTTGCTTTGTTGCCCTGTCATGTTGGAACAGGAAGGGGCCACCCCCAAAGCATGAAACTGACCAAAATCTCTTGTTATGCTGCAGTAATAAGAGTTCCTTTTACTGAAGCTAACCACCCCACACCATAATCCCCCCTCCACCAAACTTTACACTTGGCAGAATGCAGTCAGGCAAGTACCGTTCTCCTGGCAACCGCCAAACCCAGACTCGTCCATCGGATTGCCTGGCGGAGAAGTATGATACGTCACTCCAGAGAACACGTCACCACTGTTCGAGAGTCCAGTGGCAGCAAGCTTTACACCACTGCATCCGACACTTTGCATTGCACTTGGTGATGTAAGGCCTGAATGTAGCTGTTTGGCCACGGAAACCCATTCCATGAAGCTTTCTATCCACTGTTCTGGAGCTAATCTGAAGGCCACATGAAGATTCCACATGAAGTTTGGAGGTCTGTAGCGATTGACTCTGCAGAAAGTTGGCGACTTCTGCGCACAACGCGCCTCAGTATCTGCTGACCCTGCTCTGTCATTTGGCTTACCACTTAGTGGCTGAGTTGTTGTCGTTCCCAATCCCTTCCACTTTGTTATAATACCAAGGACAGTTGACTGTGGAATATTTAGTAGTGAGGAAATTTTACGACTTGTGGCATCCTATCACTGTACCACGCTGGAATTCACTGAGCTCCTGAGAGCGACTTATTTTTTCACAAATGTTTGTAGAAGCAGTCTTCATGCCTAGGTGCACATGAATTCAATGATTTGGATGTTTGAATACATTTGGCAATATAGTGTATTAAATTGTTTAAACTGTGATTTTAGATTTCTTGATATTTTTATTTCTGAATTTTATTTTTTCATACATCTTGTCTTTCTATCTCAATTTTCTTTAGTTGTGTCTTGATGGTTAGTTGTACCATGTATATGACTTTGATTCGACTTGACTTTGATTTGACTTGATTTTTGAATATGGAACACTGGTCCATTTACTTGTGCCTGCTCTCCAAATATGACAGTGCCATCTGAATCATTTAGTCAACTGAGTGAGAGTAGCCTACTAAATGGTTTGAGACCAAAAGAAGGGATGGCTCATATAAGTATGCTATAGGATTAGCTACATCGGTCAATTCTCCGTTTTAGATGTCCTTTTTGAGTATTAAGAGAAAATCAACTAAAACTATTTCTTTTACAGGCTGAACAAGACCTCTAATAAAATGCTTTAAACACTGAAAGGTTGTATTTTCCATTGTTTTAACATATGTGACATTACGAAATACAAATCTGTACTCATGTTTTCTAGAGAGTGGATTAAAATCTCTTTCAGCTCTACTGTACTGTCCTCTCAGCTCAGCTCTCAGTTCAATCATACACTCTGATTGTAGCTCAGACACATTGTATAAAAATGCACTGCTGCTCCTACTATTTTATGCTCTTTGTGGGTGATGAAAATATGCTGTAAGGAGTTCACACTGCTTCAGCACAGGTTATAATCAGGGTGTAAGAAGAAAAACACTAGTAATTCCTCAGTGTAGGCTTAACTCTGCATCGCTCCAAATCTCCCACCAATAAATTCCTCAAAGTTGGCAGTCCTACAGTGTAGTATTTCACAATGCTAGGTAGACCAGATATATTTTCTTGAATAGTTAGAACAGAAAGGTATGTGCCTTTATTGTAAAATATAGATAGAGACTCTATTTGTACCTAATTCTTTTACAAAATGCAGAATGTACCTAACATCACATTTCTTTCTGCATGTTTAATTTCAGTAGTCAGTAGTAGTGCTTTATGCTTCGGATTGCATCAAGTGGCAAACATTTTGTACACAAAATCTAAAGTTTAATAAAATACATTTTATAATTAGCATACATGAACAAACAGTAAGAATAGTAATAGTAACTAAGGATAACACTAACATTGAACTTTCACTGAACATTGAACAGTTGATGATGGCAGGGCTGACAGGATCATCAGCATTGCGAAATGTGACAGCCTCAAATGATTCATACCTTACTTTGTCATACCATCAGATTCTGTGGAACAAACACAAGAAAATTAAAAAAATAAGCCAGCACTGCAAAAGTTTCTGGGAAGGCTGTAAGTTTAAAAAAGTCAGCAATAATTAATGGTTGTACCAATGTAGGAAGATTGGGTAATCAAGGATTTCTTTGTGTACAAGTCTATCAAGTAATAATCAGTGTGTTAATTACATACCGGGATGATTCCACATGCATTAAGAAAGGGAAAACTTAGCCCCAGATAAACAAGGTAACTACACCTTGTGAAAACTCCCATAGTCAGCAACACCACAGAGACCCTTGGATCCATGGAAACCGGGAACCACATTCCAGGAACCAACAGGCCCCATGGAAACAAAAGCCCAAGCTTAACCCCAATCAACACAAATTAGAGCACAATTGCCAGCATCTTAGTCAGAAGTTTCATTGCCGGCAAAGTGGAAATTTTCAGGGTACATTTACGACCAGGCAGAGGATGACAGGAAAGAGAAATGACAACCAGTATCAGGGAACTCAGGCCCAAGGCCCGCTCACATGCCTAATAACCCAAATAAGGGGTCGCTCGAAAATTCTACTTGTCCACGACTCTTGAAAATGAGCTTAGACACCGCAGCCAACATGCTGATGTCAGCCCCTCTCCTCCAGCGAGCCCGGGCAACATCTTGTCGGCCCAAATGGGAGTTCCAGCTCCAAAGCTGCCTGCTCAACATACAACCATATGCCAACACTGGCATTACCTTAGAATCCATGGCCCAAATCCACTTAGCCATTGGCCCATAGGCACACCCTATGCAAGTGTCCCCACTGGAAACAATTCCATTCTTATTGGTAAAGATCTCCTTAACCGGTTTGAGCCGCTGATTGATTTGGGCCCAGGTCAAAAGCCCACTGCCAGCCATTGCTTCAGATCCCAGTGCTACTGTCTTGACTCCAGTTGAACTTGGTACTCCTCTCCTCACCATCCCTCAGGGGCGTGAACTGGAAAAATTGGCAGACACCTCCTTGGCTCCCAAGCAAGACCTTCCAATACAGAGACACATACTTGTGTTCCCTGGCTCCCACTACTGCCTGTAGGTAGTCAATGGGGTTAAGTTCAATGATGCCCAAGTCAACAATGTGGTCTTAGCCCTCTAGGCCGATGAAGTCCACTGTCAGTAGACAGTTCCTGGACTATCTAATACAAAATGGTTTGACTGTGTCCTTTATGGCAAGCACCTACCACATGATGCATACAAGTTCTGTTGTCTCTCACTGAGCCGTATTGTGGATATCGTCAGTGCTTAAAGAGCTCTGATTAACTACACATCTCATTACAGAGAGTTTAATTAGGCAGGAGGACTATGAATGCCATTCGGCAAGCTGACACCATGCTACAACAGTCGAAGATGTTCACCGTCACCCAGTCCGAGCTTAGGGGACAAAACAAGCGGCCCATATGATTTATAGGGGGACTCTTAGCCACACCATGGGGGGATGCCTGTTTAGTTTTGCCGCTTTCACTGCCAACACTGTTAGCATTTTCACCCTTGCACAACAAGTGGGAGAATTACAAGCAGAGATCCCCACCATCAGGGAACAGCTCAACACACAGTAAACATCGCTGCATCGATACAATAATACTGAACAACCTTGCTATCTGTAATTCAGGTAGACCAAATCCACATATAGCTAGTTAACTTGCTCCTATTGTGCGTTACGGCACCAGTGTTTGCATGCAAATGACTTTGCCTAATTGCATTCACCACCTGCATTCTTCTCCTCAGCCAGACAGATGTTCCAACGCTCCATAAAACGGCAACCTTGAACCGAGTGGGGGGAAATGTAGCAGAATACTTCAAAGATCATCAAAACATCTCGAGTTATTAAGTGAGTTCCGTGGGTTAACTTAGAGACCCATATTATATTCAAGACTCTCAGTCCGACTATAATTCTTAGTGTTCAAAACCTGACTAATCATGGAATTGCACTACGAAGGTGAGTGGCATAGGTACATTAAAATGAATAATTTTCAGACTTCTGATGCCAGTGAGATGTGGGACCCTCCTGTTGACCTCTCTCACCCGGATAAGAGGCTGAGACAAGTGGTTGTACTTGTCTCTGTTTTTGTAACACCGTGGGGCCTTTACCAGTGGGTGTGGATCCCATTTAGTTTAATAAATGGGTCGCAGCCTTTCAATGCTGCATGGCGGAGTGTCTGGAGGGCCTGTGTGACGATATGTGTCCCCTACTTAGATGACACCATTGTCTTTAGCGAAACGTTTGATGATCAAGTGTCTGATGTCTGAACATCTTGCTAAGGCTTAGACGTCATGGAATTCAGCTAAAACCAAAAAATTTAATTGTTTAAGACAGACGTTACCTTGGTCAAATTGTGTCCACAAAAGGAAGCAGATTGGACCTTGCTGATACATCTGCAGTGAGAGCTTTTGCTCTCACTGCAAGAGCTCCAAGCACTGTAGGTGAGCTTAGAGGGATGCTAGGGCTTTTAAGTTATTATAGACAATACATATAAGATTTCTCTCGCATTGCTGGTCCACTCTGTGACCTTTAACCATTAAAGAGAAGAGGTGGTTAAGAAAGGGGAAGTCCAAAGTTGTGCCCTCTAACATGCTGATTGAGTGGATAGAAACACACCAGCAATTATTACATGAACTAATCAGCTACCTTGTACAGCCACTTGATTTTTCACAGCCATTAATACTTCACACTGATATCTTAAATAAGGGATTAGGTGCTGTTCTGTACCAGAAGCAAGATGGAAAGCTTTGTGTAATTGTCACACACATTATCAGCATCTGAAAAGAATTATCACTTGCATCACTTCTGGGTCATAACTGAGAAATGTCATGATTATTGGTATTATGCACCCTTCTTCACTGTCTATAGAGATTGCAACCCACTGACTTATGTTTTATCCTCTGCAAAGCTAAATGCCACCATTATTAGGTGGGTTGCTGAATTGGCAGATTCCATTTCTCCATAAAGTACTGCCCCGGAAAAGAGAACATTGATGCCGGCAGTTTGTAATGAATGCCTGCTAACATTGATACTTTGATGCAAGAATGCACAGAGGAAATGCCCTATGATGCAGTGGGAATCAACTGCGCAGGCAGTTGAGCTACAATCGGAGTCCAGTGCCTTGTAGTCAATGGCAATATCTGTTAAAGACCTATCTTATTGTCATCAGTGACATTATTGCAAGATCAATTGAATTACCCTGATATTGGAGCAGTCTTACAGAGCAAACAGTCTGAGACAAAACCAGCACGTCATGAACTGCAAAAAACTCACAGTTAAACACAGTTGCCTCTTGAGAGAGTGGGATAAGCTAAAAATGAGTGAGAATGGGATTTTGTAGAGGAAAACAACATAAAAACAATTGATTCTACCAGAAAAACACAAAGTGACAATATTAAAGGAAGTACACAACAGTATGGGACACCAAGGTATTGACAGAATGACATCACTGATCCAAGCTTGCTTCTTCTGGCCATATATGCTATTGCCTGAAACAAGACACCCATCAGTTACGGCAGTTACAGACTGAATTTTCAATGACTATGCTCTCAAGTTTGACTTCCCCTCATGTATACATCATGACCAGGGAGGTGAATTTTAAATGTTTTTGCAGTTGAGTAAGTATTGCGGTGTCACAGGATCACAAACCACTCCCTACCATCCATGGAAAAGTGTAACGCTTCAATCGAACCTTGCTCCAAATGTTGAAGGCTCTCACTGAGAGAGAAAAGTCAAATTGAAAAGATTCATTAAATAAGTTTTACCCACAGAACCAGGCAGTACCTCTCAAGTGAAGTATCTAGAGAAATGGAACAATGGGATGAAAGAAGCATCTGCGAGAGGGAATATCCACAAAGCTGCTGAGAACTGGGAAAAAAACTGGGCAATTGAGAAATCATTGGGAGGACCATGATCTATGTTGTGGTATGACAATTTATTAATAAAGAGATCCCTGTGTATGAACCCTAAAAAGGTAAGAAAGGGGTGATATAATGAAAATGGAATGTATCATAAGAGTTTCAGACTGTAATTTGATATTGTGTGATGCCTGTTTAATTAATTGTTGCATGATGTGTTATGATGTTGAGGACAGCTGATCTCATTTTGATCAGGAGTATTGATTTCACTAAATGCCCAATGAAGATGAAGATTTACATATGCACTCGACTTAAATTTTTGTTGTTGTTTTTTATTTGCAGAGTAACAAAACATTACACAAAACAAGTAGACATGAGTGAAGTTAAACTAAACAAAGAAACATAATTATTATTTACACAACAATTGTGCTTTGAGTAGCATATAACAACACATACATCTCCAGCTGCACATGCACACCCGCACAGACAGCACCTTACACAACACCGATAGGCCAGACGGTTCGGAGACTGTGAGCCACACCATTCACCGAGGTACCCCCCTTCAGTACTGTCTCTCCTTCCTTGCTCACAATTAATGTACGGTTCACTGTAGCCACTGTAGTGGCCATCTCCCCCCTAGCTGCTGTAGTGACCTGCCTGGGCAATACACCACACCACTGGCTGAAAGCACCATAACAGAGAATGTGCTTATTGTAGCAGTGACCCTACAAGGCCTTATTGGGTCCAGGCGCACTCATAGCATTCTATATAGAAAAGGGGGCCACAC
The DNA here is from genome assembly GCF_030463535.1 of Salminus brasiliensis. Taxonomy (NCBI): domain Eukaryota; kingdom Metazoa; phylum Chordata; class Actinopteri; order Characiformes; family Bryconidae; genus Salminus; species Salminus brasiliensis. The sequence continues at coordinate 29,454,804 of NC_132886.1, forward strand.
AGCCGCGCCCACCAGCGCTACGCACAGCGCAATCCATGCTTGCACATACTCACAGCTGCAAATGCACATCCAGACATCCACCCCTGTTCCCGCTCGCACACCCATATATACACATAGATACATAGAAATTCTGTTTTGCTTCGGTTAAGATTACTGAGGCATTAAAAGGCAGTTTTAGAGATGTTAAGAGGGTTGAAAATATATGTGTTGAATTATATTGTTTAATCCCGGAGTGCAGCTGAGATTTTTTCTTGTGTTAGAAAAATGCTGTCTGTTTTTCCAGTTAAAATGATTGATTTTCTTTGCCATGGTTAATGCTAAAGGTAATGTTTATTTGTTTTTTTTTTGGCAGATTTATTGTTGTGAGGTCTCCTAATAGACACAAAGCTGTTTTTGCTGGAATAATAATTGCTTGGTAATACATTTTTCTTTCCATTTATTGAAGATGTGATTTGTTTATTTCAAATTCTGGGTTATTCCATATTAGCGTATGCGAGTAAATGTGTTAATTTGTTGAATCTTCACCAGGCGTTGAGGGTATTGCTGTGTTTTTAAAATGGGAAGTCTTTGATGGGTATGTCAGTGCAATAGGTTGAATACACGTTCGTATACTCACAGCGGGCAGTGGATGGAGTGAACCGGCTTTGTGGAATTAGTATTTCGAAGACACAATATGTCTTCAGAGCAAGTGATTCAGACTTCCATAACTTTGGACAAATTGCATGGTAAGTGCAAACTTCACTTTGAACCGAGACCCCTCCCTAGGTATAAATGCTACACTAAGTGTACCAGAGCCAATACAATTTGGTAGAACCAGGTGTAGAGTCGGACTCTATTTGTATTGCGACCAAGCAGGCTGTTTCTGTGCAGTTGGAAACTTCATGGACGCAAGTCTGTCGAACCATCTCCAAATCCTCTTTCGGAGAATGGTTTCTCAGCTATGAGTCAAGCCTTTGGATGGGCATTCATTAGGCAGGGGTTGATGACGGAGCTACAGAGGAAATGGTATGTCATTTTGGAATTATTAATGGAGAGAAACTCTCATTTTTAATCATAGACTTGTCTGATCACTCCATTATACTGGGTTATAATTGGCTGGCTTTCCATGATCATCTGATCTGGAAACAAGGAGAGATCTTTATGTAAAGTGCATTTTATACAGATCACTACATGTCTGTTCCATGTTTTGCCATCACTGTAGAGAGTCCTGAAATTAGCAATGAAGTGTCTGTCCCCAGATGCTACAGTGATTTGGTAGAGGTCTTTAGCAAGGACCGTGCTACATGGCTACCCCCACACTGTTCCTGGGATTGTGCTATTGACTTACTTCCTCATACTGTCCCACTTTGGGTGTATCCCCTTTCTAAACCAGAGACCCAGGCCCTAGAACAGTATATAGAGGAGACTTTGGTTATAAGACATATCCAACCTCACACCTTCCCGGCCACAGCAGGGTATTGTTTTTGTGGAAAAGAATGACGGTCTCCTTCCTTGCATCGATTACGGAGGTCTAAATGCCATATCAGTAAATATCCATACCCTTTACCATTGGTACCATTGGGTTTGTAGAAACTTAGAACTGCCCAAATATTTACTAACGCTGCCAGTAATCTACCACACCATGTGGGAGACCAGGGCAAGAAACTTTGTATATCATCAATGTATGCAATTGCAAAATGACCCAACATATCTGTAAGAACATCATCTATGAAGACTTTGAAGACAGACGGGGCATTAAGTAACCTGAACAGCATGACCCTCTACTCATAGTGCAAAAGCAGTGTTCCATTAATTGTCCTCTTTAATTCTGACCAAATTGCAAACAGAAAAAATTAACGTGAATGCCAAAGCATTTGAAGATTCATATATCTGTAAGAAGTGGTGGGGTGCCAATATTTTTGCCCATGGTTATAGATATAACTGTTGTGCATCAAGCCAACAGTTTCTAAAATCAGGTAGAAGAAGGTAAACGTACAACTGTTTAGGTAAAGTGTGGTTAATGAGTAATTATATTTGCAATCTATAAAATATCATAGGAGTTCCTACTAGTGTTGTAAAAAAATGAGGATATCTTGGTACATATTGATACGGAACATTTTAAAACCATACAACAGACAAAAATTCGGGGAGGTCACACCAAGCAACAACCCTCCCAAACTCCACCCACCATAACTCCTCCCCACCCCACCACAAAAAAAGAATACTTAACCACCACTGCAACCACCCCCAATGCACACATATACAGTGTATCACAAAAGTGAGTACACCCCTCACATTTAAATTTGACCACAATGAAAAGTAGTTTGCAGCTTATATAACAGTGTCAATTTATTCTTCCCTCAAAATAACTCAATATACAGCCATCAATGTCTAAACCACCGGCAACAAAAGGGAGTACACCCCTTAGGGAAAGTTCCTGAAGTGTCAATATTTTGTGTGGCCACCATTATTTTCCAGAACTGCCTTAACTCTCCTGGGCTTGGAGTTTACCAGAGCTTTACAGGTTGCCACTGGAATGCTTTTCCACTCCTCCATGACGACATCACAGAGCTGGCGGATATTCAAGACTTTGCGCTCCTCCACCTTTCATTTGAGGATGCCCCAAAGATGTTCTATTGGATATATTTTACAGCCATTTAACCCCCATGGGTAATAGTAGGTAGTGTGTGGGCTAGGTTCTGTTCTGTACACTTTGCCACAGAGCTGCAGGACATTTAAATGAACAAAATATATGGTTGCTGTCTCTGTCACTCACTTGCTCTGTCTCATAGATATACAGAATTCAAATTCTGGGATATTGTATGTAAATTATGGGTGCCAGGAAGTCCCTATCAATATGTGTGTGATTCTCTTGAAGTGCAGTATAGGTGGGATGTCGGGTACAAAACCCGTTTTTCACAGTATTGATACATTCAAACTGAAGATTTTCCAAGGGACTTCTGAGAGGAGTAGCGGTAGTCAGAGTTTAGGGTTCCACCCTCTTTGAAACAAAGGTGCTAAACTGTCACATGTATTTGTTGGTCTTTGGTGAAGTGAAAATTAGGGAGCCTGTGAGTTCCTGTGTGTAACAATAATTAACATAAAATGCGTAAAATAATGTAAAATTACATTACTCCCCCTTCACATGATCCCTTCAAAGCTTTCCAGCGCTCAGAGATATTTTAAATGTATAGATTATGGTCTGTAAAAAAGAATTCAGTGGAGGAATATACTATTGTACTTTATACTAAATCTTTGGAATGAAGCACACTAGTCCCCACTGCATCTGCATTTATATCAAATGAAGAATGAAATGTGTGATTCTGGTGTGAAACTATGAGATTGCACACTGGCAGAGTTATTGTAGAGGATGTGAGCAGTGTGTGCCACTGTGGCTGCTTCTATCCCAGCAGGCACAGTAATAAACTCCTGCATGGATCTTCTTCACTGCGTTCAGCTTCAGAACATAAGTATTATCCTGCACTAGCCTCACAGAGAAATCTTTTGCTTCAGGGTGGTCAGCGTTAGTAACAGTGCTAGTGACTTTTTCATTAACATACAGCATCCTTTTGAGAGCTTCCCCATCTTTCTGTTGGTACCAGTGGACATATCTGTAGTCTGGTCACTTTACAGTTAATAGAAATACTTTTGCCCTCTTGCTTTGTCCAGGAGAGTTGAGTTTGCTCCACTGTCACTCCCAGCGCACGCACTGTAATCAAAATTACACTGTAAATGAACCATTTTAATATGATTTTTTATTCTGACTTTGTAACTGATACCTCAAATGAAAATGGTAATTACCTGTGATCAGTGAGAAAAAAACCACACACACGTCTGAGTTCATCTTTCATTTAGCTTAGTTTAAAGTCTGCCAGACAATACTGCTGTTTATCTACTAGATTTTCTACTAGGAGTTTAGTTTGAAAGGAGCTGTGTTGTAAAGTAGCTCTTATGTCATTTCCTGTGGGTGGAGATCTAGTAACAGTCTTCTTTCTTGTGGAGGTGTGAACAAAGATTTTCTGTCCTCTGTAAATTCTCCCTTGACACAGTGCTGCCACCAACATGCCAACACAAGTGTTACGGTAACAAGAATCTAACCAGAAAGACATACAGTGGTGTGCAAAGACTCCAGTTTGGGCAATCCTGGTAAAAATAACTGTTGTTGTGTATTATGTAAGTTGAAGATTACCTTATCTTTAAAAAGGTAAAGGTGTGAACTCACACACACACACACCAGTGAACTAGGGGCAGTGAGCACACACACAAAGCGGTGGGCAGCCAACTTCAGCGTCCGGGTAGCAGAGCCCAACAGTGGAAGCTTGCTGAGCCCAAATATCGGCCCCACAACTCTGTCATAGCCTGGAGCTCTCACCGCTGAGCCACCACTGCCTCTAAGTTGTGACATTAAAGATTTAATATTCTTTTCATAATTTTAAGCAAGATTACTGTGTTCTTTTTGTTCTGTTAAATTTTAGAGTAAACAAAAAGGAATTTCTTTACAAAAAGTGTAATCGGTTCTATTAAAAAGAACAGAGTGTAACATATTTTGAGTAAAAATCACAGCAGTGGGTATTTGGATAACATTTTTCACACTGTTGGTGTATTTGTTTTTTGTCTACATGATAAATATTGTATATTGTAAAAAATGTCTTTAAATATCGCACATTTTTACCATATCACCAAACTTTAAGTGGAGGTCAAGCTGAGGTCTGAAAAACAAAACAAAAAACAACATCCAACAAACAAGATAATTACCCATAGGGTTGCTAGAAAGGCCAGTTGACTGCAAAATACCTTCTGAAGATTTAGCAGGCTCTGCAGTAGTGGTGCACTATTCTACTGTGCAGTGACACCTGCACAAATATGACCTTCAGTGAACTACAGAGCACCTTTTTTACTGCTTTTGGACCACAAACTTAAGCGACATAAGTTAAGGAACATCTAAACAAGCCTGATGCAGTTTGCAAAGTCCTGTGGACTGATGAAGTTCAAGTAAAACCTTTTTTTCACTAACTGTTAGATCGATCATGTTGTGGGCTAATTAGTGGATGTTAAACTGAAGGGATTACTGAATTTAAACAAATATCAACAAAGTTTGGAAACATCACACTGTCTGGACAAGCTTAAATTTTAAGAGGATGGTTTTTACAGCACACTTTTAAATCTGCTGTGGACAACCTCAAGAGGCGCAAGCTAAAGGTTTTGCCTGCCTTTATAGTGCAGTGCAGCAGGCCAGCCAGCAGTCTCCCAGAACTAGAAGCCTTTTGTGAGGATGGATGGGTGAAATTCACTGTTAGCTGTCTACAAAAAGTGTTTACAAATTATGATACTTGCCAAAGGGTTTGTTCGTAAGTATTGTCCATGCAAGGGTGCACAAACATTTGCTTCAGGCCCTCTTGAAACTATCAAAGATTGTGAGCAGGCAGCATGTACCGCTAGCCGCCAGCAGGGGGCCCGGCCAGCAAAGTAGGAAAGCTGGTGGGGTTGGAACAAAGAACTCGAAGCCCCAAAATTCCCAGCGGTAATCAACGCTGACCAGGCCCACCTGTGTGGCACGGTATGAATACATCCAGCCAAACACACTTCCCCGTCGCACCTTTGTAGAGGGGTGAACGGTAACAGTGGGTTTATGGTGTTAATAGAAAACAGAAAAGAGAAGTTTAAGTTGTGAACAGAAAAGAGAAAAGAGAAGTTTAAGTTGTGAACCGAAAAGAAAAAAGTGATCAGTTGTGAACAGAAAAGAGAAAAGTGAAAAGAGAAGTTTAAGTTGTGAACAGAAAAGAAAAAAACAAAAAGAGAACAGCATTTGAGTTGTTGTCTTTAGTTTGAGTTAACATCATTCCTGGTTTTCCTTTGTTTGTTTTCCCGCCGTTTTCTGTGTGGCTTATGATCAGTGTTTATACTGCCACCCCTCACAGCCGTGGTGGCACAGTAGAAATACACTGGGCTCCCATTACCAGAGTTGGGAGTTTAAGCCCAACAGTCACCAAGCACACACCACAAGAGAATTTTTGTTTCCTCATAATAAAACAAACTTAAACTGCACTTAAGTCCAAACCCCACACCACACCGTAACAGAAAGGTGCGACCAACAATGGACTCAGCAGAGTTGGCGCCAATTAAGGAAGCTTTGCAACATCAAGGCACGGCCATCGGCCGCCATGAGCAACTGCTATTGGCGATCACAGAGCGTTTGAACCAGCTGGTTACAGTTCAGGCTGAGGCCACACAGGCCCGCCATGAGACTGCCGCACAGCCAGTCCAACCCCCTCCTCCTGAGGTAGCCACGGTTGGACATGAGGCCCACTTGGTTACACCTGAGCGTTACACTGGGGAATCAGACAAATGCAGAGGATTCCTGCTGCAATGCAGTCTCGCATTCGAGCAGAAACCTTCCCGGTTCCCCACAGAGCGCTCCAAAGTGGCCTACATGGTGTCACTGCTCACGGGCCGAGCTCTAGAGTGGGCTACGGCCCTGTGGGAGCAGAACTCTCCTGACTGCCTTATTGCTCAGGCGTTCACTAAGGCGTTACGTCAGATGTTTTACCAGCCATTAGAGGGCAGAGACGCTGGCCCATGGCTGCTAGACCTCACCCAGGGTGCATGCTCTGTAGCAGAATATGCTATAGATTTTTGCACTCTGGCAGCGGAGAGTGCTTGGGGTGAAGAGGCCTTGAGGCCGATCTTTTTACGGGGTCTCAATGGCAAGATGAAGGATGAGCTCCCCACTTGTGACCTACCCTCTACGCTCACCGACCTCTATGACGTGTGCATCCGGCTGGACAACCGCATATGTCAGAGAGCCAGAGAAAGAGCACGTAACCCTCGTGCTACAGGCTTTTGGCACCAGCAACCAGTAAATCCCACTTGGGAACCCCCACCACGGGAGGCTCCTGAGCCCATGCAACTGGGCGGTGCCTGACCATCTACCACCCGGACCTGTCCCGGGGAACAGGTCTAAGGCAGTCCTTCATAAGTCGGGAAACGAGAGGGTCTAACCCGAGCGGGGGACTCGGCCTTAGACCATGTGGTATCCCCCATCTCGGGACTACACCTCCCGGTTACTCTAGCCTGGACCTCCCAACGTACATCGCTGACAGCCTTTGTGGATTCTGGGGCTGCGGGCAATTTTGTGGACAGTTCACTGGCTGCTAGTCTCGGCCTTCCCGTGGACCCCCTGGAATGCCCACTACCCGTCCATGCCATAGATGGGAGGATTGTGGGATCTGGTCCCGTGACCCATCGCACCCAACCAGTAACACTGCGGATTGGGGCGCACACTGAGCAGGTGGAATTGTACCTGACTCAGGCACCTCATCTGCAGTTGGTGCTGGGCTACCCCTGGTTGGAACTCCACAACCCACGAATAGATTGGACAACCCGCTCAGTCTATGCTTGGGGGCCACATTGTCAGGGGACCTGTCTGGGTCACAAGGAAGAACCCCCCCAGAGAGACCCTAAGCCAGAGTTAGTCATTCCTCATCTGGACAGGGTTCCTGAGGTGTACTGGGATCTCTGCGCTGTGTTCCGTAAGGAGGAATCGCAAATCCTGCCCCCCCACAGGCCTTACGACTGTGCCATAGATCTCCTTCCGGGGACCACTCCCCCCAAGGGGGCGCCTGTTTGCAATTTCCCCTCCGGAACGTGCTGCCATGGACTCCAACATTAAGGAGGCATTGGAGTCCGGTTTCATACGTCCATCCTCATCCCCGGCTGGGGCTGGTTTCTTCTTTGTGGGGAAGAAAGATGGCGGACTCCGCCCATGCATAGATTATCGAGATCGCTGTGAAAGACCGCTATCCCCTCCCCCTCATGTCGACTGCTTTTGAGGCACTGCAGCAGGCATCACTCTTTACCAAACTGGACCTGCGCAGTGCCTACAACCTGGTCCGCATACAACAGGGGGATGAGTGGAAAACCGCTTTCATCACCCCTACAGGGCATTATGAGTATTGCATCATGCCTTTCGGCCTCATGAATGCCCCAGCGGTTTTCCAGCCTCTTATCAATGACGTGTTACGGGAGGTGTTGGACCACTTCGTATATGTCTACCTCGATGACATATTAATATACAGCCAGTCCCTGGAGGAACACGTGGGACACGTCAGGCGAGTCCTCCAACTGCTCTTGGAGAAACGTCTCCATCAAGTTGGAGAAGTCTGTGTTCCACACAGAGACTGTGTCATTCCTGGGGTTCATAATCTCCGAAAGGCACCCTCCAAATGGATTCAACCAAGATTCAGGCCGTCAAGGACTGGCCACGTCCTTCTTCTCTCAGGCAAGTCCAGTCCTTCCTGGGGTTCGCAAACAGTGGCAGTTCCCCTTACTGCCCTGACTCGAAAGACCCCAGGCCCCTTTCGTTGGTCCATGGAGGCTCAAAGGGCCTTTGAAGAGATTAAACTGAGGTTGACCTTACCCCCGGTTTTACAGCTACCGGACCCCAATGAACCATTTGTCGTCGAGGTAGACGCCTCTGATGTAGGTGTAGGTGCGGTCCTGTCCCAACGCCTTGGGCCAGGTAAAAAGCTCCATCCCTGTGCGTTCTACTCCCACAGGCTAACCCCGGCTGAACGCAACTATCCCATTGGGGACAGGGAGCTCCTTGCTGGGAAGTTGGCTCTGGAGGAATGGAGGCACTGGCTTGAGGGGGCCAAACACCCATTTATTGTTTGGACGGACCACAAAAATTTGGCTTACATACTGCAGGCTAAACAACTGAACCCTCGGCAGGCCCGATGGGCACTGTATTTTGGCCACTTTAATTTTACACTGTCCTATAGGCCTGGTTCAAAAAACACCAAGCCAGATGCCTTATCCCAGCGGTGGGAACCCCAGAGATCCAATCCAGAGCCAAAACCAATCATCCCTGCCTCCCAAATAGTTGCTCCCCTCCACTGGAACTTTGAGCAGGACATAGTGCAAGCCCTCCGATGGGAGCCCAACCCCGGGGGTGGTCCTCCTGGTCGGCAATATGTGCCCTCCGCAGTTCGCCAGGCGCTTCTGCAATGGGGACATTCCTCCCCATTTTCTGGCCACCCAGGTGCGGTCCGGACATTGGAGTTCCTCCGGAGACGATTCTGGTGGCCAGGAATGGACAAGGACACACGTGCCTATGTTGCCTCTTGTGAAGTGTGCACCAAGAACAAGGCACTCCGGTCCCGACCACCTGGCCTTTTACACCCTTTGCTGACTCCGGCTCGTCCGTGGTCCCATGTGTCCCTGGACTTCGTGACTGGTCTTCCACCATCCAAAGGCAACACTGTTATAATGGTGGTCGTGGACCGTTTCTCCAAGGCATGCAAGTTTGTGGCATTGCCCAAACTCCCCTCTGCCTAAGAGACAGCAGAACTGCTGTTGCAGCACGTGGTGAGGGTGCACGGAATGCCTTGCGACCTAGTGTCGGATCGGGGACCCCAATTCGCCAGCCGGTTTTGGAGAGCTTTCTGCCAGTTGATGGGAGCCACAGTCAGCCTTACTTCAGGTTTCCACCCAGAATCGAATGGACAGGCTAAACAAACCAACCAAGACCTTGGCCAGCTGCTCCGCTGCTTGACCGCGGGGAACCCGGCCTCTTGGGCGGACCAATTGCCCTGGGCGGAGTACACTCACAACACACTTTAGCACTCGTCCCTGGGTATGTCTCCCTTCGAGTGCCAATTTGGGTACTCTCCTCCCTTGTTCGCAGGTGGGGGTTCCCTCTGCTGTGCAGCTTGTCCGTCGATGTCTTAGGACCTGGCAGAAGGCTTGGGCCACCCTACTGGCGACCTCGAGGGCCAGAAAGCAGATTGTGGATCGCAAGAGGCGTTGTGCTTCGTCTTTCCGTGTGGGCCAAAGGGTGTGGCTGTCCACTCGAGACCTCCTGCTGCAAGGTGTCTCGCAGAAACTGTCCCTTAGGTACGTGATTTACACCCATGATTTACTTTTATTCCAATACTATTGTGTGTGTGTGTATGTGTGAGGCAGCTTGAAGCTGTGGAGAACCAATGACTGGTTAATAAATCGACTGCACTGAAGTTTGAGGTGAGCAGAGAGGAGTATGTAAACATTTGAAACTAATGATTGTACTCCCTGAAGATCAGTACTTCTGCATTTATTTAAAATAAAGAATGAAATGTGTGATTCTAGTGTGGAACAGTGAGGTTGCACACTGACAGAGTTATTGTAGAGGAGGTGAGCAGTTTGTGTCACTGTGGCTGCTTCTATACCAGCAGGCACAGTAATAAACTCCTGCATGGATCTTCTGCACTGTGTTCAGCCTCAGAACATAATTACCCCTTTCTAGCTTCACAGTGAAGTCATTTGCTTCAGGATGGTCAGCGTTAGTAACAGTGTTAGTACCGGCTGCGTCGACGTACAGAATTCTTTTAAGAGCTTCTCCGTCTCTCTGTTGGTACCAGTGGACGTAATTGCTGCTCTGTAGATCAGTCACTCTGCAGTTCATAGAAACTCTTTTGTTCGATGACTTTGTCCAGGAGAGTTGAGTTTGCTCCACGGTCAGTCCCAGCGCACACACTGTAATCAATATTACACTGTTATACTGTAAATCCTTCTAATATGAATTTTGTATTCTTACTTTGTAACTCTGATATCTCACATTAAAATGGTACTTACCTGTGATCAGAGAGAAGAGAACCACATACACACCTGTATTCATCTTTTAATTAGTTAAATTCTAAGTGTTCCTAAAAATACTGCTGTTTATCTACTGGTTATTATGAAGACTTTTCTTGAATAGAGCTGTACTGTAGATTGGCGCTGATGTCATTTCCTGTGGGTGGAGATGCAGCAGCAGTCTGTTCTTTGAGAGGTGTAAGCTGAAACATTCTGCCCTCTGCATCTCTACCTGTCAGATTCCCTTAACACAGTGCTGCCATCAACATGCCACTGTTTCACTTGGCCTTAACATGACACAAGTGTTAAAAATACTAGTGGAAGTGGAACAAAGAAATACAAGTGGAAAATACTAGGGCTGGCCTAAATACCATTTTTTGAGGGACAGATATTCAGCACTGATTGGTAGGGAATATTCAAAGCATTGTTTTCTCTTGTTTTTTTTTTTTTTTTTTTTTTTTACAAAAACATTAAAAAGATTAAACAGGTTAAAGTAAAAAAAAACTAATAAACTGCAGGGAATAGAATGTAGTTGTCAGGCCCTCGTTATCGCACCCTCCCCCGGGGTGATCCCGGGCCGCCGCCCACAGGCCCATATAAGGACTTCCACCTTGTTTCCTGTTCATTTGTGTTGATTCGTATTCATGTATTTCACCTTGGACTGGGAGCATTTAAAGAGCTGATGTCTCCTTGGGACGTGAATTGATTCTCCACGCGTCGGTGGTGTGTTCATGTTGGCAATTGTTCTGATCTGATTCAAGAGAGCACCGTTGGAGTTCACTAGTTCTACCGGCCCAGTCACCACTTCCTATAATCTGTATCCGGTGGGCAAATCAGATGCGTATTCTGGCAATCCAGAGCTTTGCGAAGGGTTCCTGCTTTAGTGCTCTGTATTCTTTAGTAACCAACCAGTCAACACTGACCAGGTGAAGATCGCCTTTCTGGTATCCCGTCTTGCAGGCAAAGCTCTGGATTGGGCCACTGCCACCTGGGAGGAACTTTACGAAAGGCCCTTCTTGGAGTATATTCAACATTTCAAAGCGCACATATCGCGCTCCCTGAATGTGATAATGAATCGTTATCCATACCCTATGCCCCTGGTCCCCTCCACCCTCAAACAGTTGCGGGTGCCCGGCTGTTTACGAGGTTTGATATGAGGAGCGTGTACAACCTGGTGCGCATCAGGAAGGGGGGTGAGTGGAAGACGGTATTTCTGACCACTAGGGGGCACTACCAGTATAGGGTCATGCAATAGAGGTTGGCCAATGCCCCCCTCCATCTTCCAGGCCTTCATTATTGATGTCCTTAAAGACTACCTCGGACACTTCGTGGTAGCCTTTTTGGACAACATTTTGGTCTACTCCCCTGACCTGCCTACGCATGAGCACCAGGTCCATCTAGTCCTAGCATAGCTTAGGGCCCACCAGCTCTTCTCTAAACTCAAAAAGTGTGTATTTCATGTTTCAGAGATCCCTTTTTTAATGTATATCATCAGCGAGCAGGGGGTTCAGATGAACCAGGCCAAAGTCCAGGCAGTCCTAGATTAGCCTTCTTCTGGCTCCGTAAAAGAGGGCCAGCGGTTTCTGGGGTTCGCAAACTTTTATCGTTGATTCATACGATAAAATCATAGGTTAGTATTTTGGCAGTGCCCATTACGTCCTTGCTAAAAGGACGATAAAAGGAGATAAACCGAGCTCTCACGCACATTACCCCCCAGACAAGGTCTACGTCCCGGCCTCGCTACAAAAGCGTATCGTTGCCTGGGCTCATTCGTTCCCGGCTTCCGGTCACCCAGGTGAGACCCGCACTTACCACCTTCTGGCCCTCAAGTACTGGTGGGAAAGGACATCCATAAAGTGGTAGTGTGTAGTATGTGTGCACAATGCAAGACCCTTAGAACACTTCCCTAAGGCAAACTCATGCCGCTACCTTTGCCTGAGCACACCTGGTAGACTTCGTGTCCAACCTTTCAATGTCGGAGGGGAACATGGTGGTGATGATACCTCTGGATATCACCCCCAGTCTAATGGTCAGTGTGAGCGCGCCAACCGGGACATGGGTAAGTTCCTGAGAGTATACTGTCACAAGTTCCCCAGTGATTGGTCCCAGTATTTAGTCTGAGCAGAGATGGCTAAAAACTCTCTGCGGTGTGCGACCACTGGCCCCACCCCTCGTCAGTGCTACCTGGGGTACCAACCTCCACTGGCCCCCTGGGCGGCCGCGGAGACTCAGGTGCCCATGGTGGACTCATGGGTGCACCGCAGTGAAGAGGTGTGGACCACCTTAAACCAGCACATCCAGACCTTCCTGCGGCATTATAAAAATCAGGCAGACTGCAAGAAAGGGGGGGACCCCGTCCTATGAGCCAGGAGATAGAGTCTGGCTGGCAACGTGCGAACTCCGGATGGGGATCCCCCCTCACAAAGTCTCAGTTAAGTTTTTCTGGGCCTTTAATTAAAAAAATATATTAATGATGTCACTTTTAAGTTACAGTTTCCACCCCACTCACGCATTCACCCTGTGTTCCATGTTTTGCAACTTAAGCCTGTGGTGCTAGGCCCCCTGGATGAGGCCTCCCCGGCGGACGAGCCGCTGGAGCCTGTGGAAGTAGAGGAGACGACCCCCACTTACATGGTCAGGCAGGTGCTGGATTCCCGGAGGCGTGGGGGATGATTGCAGTATGAGTACGAGGGTACTGTCAGGCCCTGTAATGCCCACAGGCCCATATAAGGACTTCTGCCTTGTTTCCTGTTCATTTGTGTTGATTCATGTTCATGTATTTCACCTGGGACTGTGAGCATTTAAAGAGCTGGCTGATGACTCCTCAAGGCTGTGAATTGATTCTCTACATGTCGGTGACATGTTCATGTTGGCAGTTGTTCTGATCTGATTTGAGAGATCTCTAAGTCGGGTTCTAGAGGCAAGCGCATTGCATCGCTTCCTGTTCCTGCTCCTTGGCGACCCCAGCTCATGAGGCAGTCACGGCGCACTCAGGTTGGGCTTGCATCGTTATCTAGTCAGGCAGCTGGCTCTCCAGCTACCCCTTTTTGTTTACACAGAGCGCTGCTCTGGTTCTCTGTTATAGTTACCCCTGTATCCCAAGCAAGGCTTGTGTCCCTTTCCTTAGTTTACCTCTTTATTGTATTCTGCTCATTCCTACTTCAATCACCTACTGTTTGGTTTTCCATTTTGGCCATTAGTTTGCTGCTCATTGTTTGTTATTGCACCTTGTTTGTACACCATTTGTGTTCAATAAATTATCTTGCTTAGTTCCATCTCTGCAAGTCTTCATCCCTTCTTGTCTGGCCGTACACGCCATGACAGTAGAAAACAAAGAACAGTAACTTTCATTATTTAACTATTAAAAAATTTAAAACACATTCTAAAAGCAACAGATTTTAATAGCTTCAAAAGAAATCACTATTAAATTATTATAGATTACAGAAAAGCTTAAACGCCAAACAAGCAAAAAAATTTTACTGCAAGAAATTTAACAATGGAACACCAATCATAGCAGAGGATCACAAAATGAACCTTAAGTTTAATTTTAAAATGATTATCTTAAACACAATAATACAAACACCTTGAACACTTCAAATAATTATTTTTAATAAAGTAATTAAAAATTAAATGATTTAACAAGCTAATAAGATTATTACTGCTAAAATACATAGCAGTGCAGCACATGAAAAAAATACACTTTAAATTAAAACTAATAAAATGTAATAACAAAAATTCAAGAATTAAGAGTTTGTCATGTTTGTCATGTACAATGAAATTCTTGCAGCTCCTCCATTAACAGAATCTTATTAATATCAATATAAAAAGAGAGAAGCCTGATGGCTTTAAATACACTTTAAATACAAAACACTGAGTGTAGTACATTTTTAAAAATAGCACACATTGTGCTGTTAAAAACTAAATAAAAAACTGCACTATTAAAACTAAATAGCACTAACATAACTACAAAATATACTAAATTTAACAAAATAGCACTACCATAACTACAAAATACAATATACAAATATACTACAATATACAAAATATAATGTTAAAAACATTTTAAATACAAATATTTAGACAAAGGATAACATACACCTTCTTCATGTTGTGTGCAAGAAAAACAAGTTTGTTTACATTTATTGGTAAAAGTGTGCTTTTTGTTTTCTGAACTGTGTAGCCAGCTTTGGAAAAAATGCGCTCCGACAGGGTTGATATGACCGGTACACAACGACAGTAGCAGTGAGTGTTGCCTTTGGCTTACTCACAGGGGGTCTTAGGTTTTCATTTCTTCTTATATTGTTCGTTTCTTGTCGTCTTACTGGTTACTTATTGTATAAAAAGCTGCTTTATGACCACACCAGTTATACAAATCAATTTCATTTTATTTTATTTGATTTCTTTACCTGCAAAAGTAGTGAGTGGACCAGACTGGACTATTGTGTCCATTAAATACTGATGTAATAAAAAAATAAAAAATAGAAATAAAATGGAATAATTGTTTATTTCACTGTCACATTTTATTACTTATCTCATTTAGAAGGTTTCTTAAGCTTGTTGTGCCACTGTGATATGAGAGTTGAATGTCACATATTTGGCACAATGCTTTTGTCTTGTCTGCACTTAATTTGAAATGCTTACAAACAGCTGAGCTTCTTGGCATTTAGCCTCTCTTATACCACCATTAACCTGAACTGAAGTGTGATGTTAAAGTGAGGTGGAACTAAGGAAGGAAAAAAACCTAATATCCGAATACCAAAATTAAAAAACTAATATCTATTCAACAAGTGAATATCTGAACACCTGAATGTTCGGGTCCAGCCCTAGAAAATGCTACCCATTACTTAACTGACCCATGGTCATCAGCATTTTAGTGTGATTAGTGTATTTCAGGACTGTTTGGCACATCACTGTAGATGTATTCTTAATGCTAGTTATTTTGTGTGTGTGTGTGTGTGTGTGTGTGTGTGTGTGTGTGGATAAGTGGGAGTCTAATACTTCTAATAAACTGATGTTTGAGGGTGTAATCGATCATTTCAGCAGATGATTGGATTTTAAAAAATCAGCATTGGGCAGATTTAAGTTTAGATTTGACTGATGTGGGATGTACTTATTAAAGTCCAGAAGAACTATTTCACTAAAACATCTGGATTTTATTTGTTGTACTGTACTTGTAATCATACAAAAGCATGTTTCCACATGTGTTAGCAATACTAATCGAGGTAGACATAGTCTTAAATTTTACATATTATAAATCTTAATTTATGGACAGATCCATACATGCATCATATCTACACTAAAGCTACTGTTTCCATCTCTAGTGGCCAGGTATGAGGTAGTAAACATTTGGGGTAATGATATTATTTTTATTACATTTATTTAAGATGAAGGAAAAAAAATGTGTGTAATTCTGGTGCGAAACTCTGAGTTTGCACACTGGCAGAGTTATTGTAGAGGATGTGAGCAGTTTGTGTCACTGTGGCTGCTGCTGTCCCAGGCGGCGCAGTAATAAACTCCTGCATGGATCTTCTGCACTCTGTTTACCTTCAGAACGTAATTATTCCCGTTCACCTTCACAGAGAAGTCCAAATTCTGGATCAAGTTATTGCCGCCTTGATTAGCATACTGTACGCGTCTGAGTCCTTCACCGTCTTTCTGCTGGTACCAGTGGACATAGTTAGACTGTAGACCGGTCACTCTGCAGTTGATCTCAACTCTTTTGCCCACTGGCTTTGTCCAGGAGAGTTCAGTTTGCTCCACTGTCAGTCCCAGTGCACCCACTGTAATCAACATTATACTGTAAATGAGTCATGCCAGTATTAATTTTTTAATTCATAACTCCCCTTAAACTCACATTGGTCTGGTACTTACCTGTGATCAGTGAGAGGAGAACAGCATACACGTCTGTGTTCATCTTTAACTCGAGGTCTGCTTGAGAATACTGCTGTTTATGTAGTTTTAATAAAGAGGTTTTTAGTTTGAGAAGAGCTGTGCTGAGAAGTAAGTGCTGATGTCATTTCCTAGGGGTGGAGATGCAGTAATAGGTAGATGTAGAGAGGATAGTGTTTCAGCTGTCTTTACACAAAGTTTCCTCTGGCACAGTGCAGTCCTATCTATCTAACTATCTTTCTCTCTCTCTCTCTCTCTCTCTCTCACTCTCATATATATATATATATATATATATATATATATATATATATATATATATATAAATGTATAAACATAAAAAGGCAAGGCAAGCATGTTGGCTAAATTCCAGTTATACACACAAATATATACAGTGGGGAGAACAAGTATTTGATACACTGCTGATTTTTCAGGTTTTCCCACTTGCAAAGCATGTAGAAGACTGTAATTTTTATCATAGGTACTCTTCAACTGTGAGTGATGGAATCTAAAACAAAAATCCATAAAAATACATTGTTTGATTTTTAAATAATTAATTTCCATTTTATTGTGGGAAATAAGTATTTGATCATCTATCAACCAGTACGAATTTTGGCTCTCACAGACATGTTACTTCTTCTTTAAGAAGTCCTCCTGTTCTCCACTCATTACCTGTATTAACTGCACCTGTTTGAACTCGTTACCTGTATAAAAGACACCTGTCCACACACTCAATCAGTCAGACTCCAGCATCTCCACAATGCCCAAGACCAGAGAGCTTTGTAAGGACATCAGGGATAAAATTGTAGACCTGCACAAGGCTGGGATGGGCTACAGGACAATAGGCAAGCAGCTTGGTGAGAAGGCAACAACTGTTGGTGCAATTATTAGAAAATGGAAGAAATGCAAAATAACGGATAATCTCCCTCGGTCTGGGGCGCCATGCAAGATCTCACCTCGTGGAGCATCAATGATCTTGAGGAAGGTGAGGAATGAGCCCAGAATTACACGGCAGGACCTGGTCAATGACCTGAATAGAGCTGGGACCACAGTTTCAAAGAAAACAATCAGTAACACTCTACGCCGTCAAGGATTAAAATCCTGCAGTGCACGCAAGGTGCCCTTCCTCAAGCCAACGCATGTCAAAGCCCGTCTGAAGTTTGCAAATGACCATCTGAATGATCCAGAGGAGGAATGGGAGAAGGTCATGTGGTCTGATGAGACAAAAATAGAACTTTTTGGTTTAAACTCCACTCGTCATGTTTGGAGGAAGAAGAATGATGAGTACAACCCCAAGAACACCATCCCAACCGTGAAGCATGGCGGTGGAAACATCATTCTTTGGGGATGCTTTTCTGCAAAGGGGACAGGACGACTGCACCGTATTGTGGGAAGGATGGATGGGGCCATGTATCATGAGATTTTGGCCAACAACCTCCTTCCCTCAGTAAGAGCACTGAAGATGGGTCGTGGCTGGGTCTTCCAGCATGATAACGACCCAAAACACACAGCCAGGGCAACTAAAGAGTGGCTCCGTAGGAAACATCTTAAGGTCCTGGAGTGGCCTAGCCAGTCTCCAGACCTGAATCCAATAGAAAATCTTTGGAGGGAGCTTAAAGTCCGTGTGGCCCAGCGACAGCCACGAAACCTGAAGGCTCTGGAGGAGATCTGTATGGAGGAGTGGGCCAAAATCCCTGCTGCAGTGTGTGCAAACCTTGTCAAGAACTACAGGAAACGTCTCATCTCTGTAATTGCAAACAAAGGTTTCTGTACCAAATATTAAGTTTCTTTTTCTGGTGTATCAAATACTTATTTCCCACAATAAAATGGAAATTAATTATTTAAAAATCATACAATGTATTTTTCTGGATTTTTGTTTTAGATTCCATCACTCACAGTTGAAGAGTACCTATGATAAAAATTACAGTCTTCTACATGCTTTGCAAGTGGGAAAACCTGAAAAATCAGCAGTGTATCAAATACTTGTTCTCCCCACTGTATATATGCTTGCCTTGCCTTTTTATGTTTATGAAGGCAAATACTTCACTTCACAACTATCACTTTATCAATCCATGCTTACTGACCGATAACTGGACTTATGATGATATAGGTTAGGCCTTTTTCATTGTGATGTGATTTGACAGTCTTGGGGCACTTGTATTCCAAAAATGAAAGTTTCTTGCTCCATTTCAGTCAGTCTTTTAGAAAGATAAATAAAAGGTTCACTCTTTAAAGCAAATACTTTAAAGCCACTTTTGATATATTTTTTTTCTTTTGAGAATGCTGTAGCATCAATGTGATAATTCAGTAATTACTGTGTATGCTCCCTGATGGATTATACATGCACTGTTTACTTAAGTAAACTTTAGTTTGTTTTTTGTTTGTTTTTTTACCTTTAAAGGCAGCTCAGTGTATACCATAAGTTTTGTGTTTTCTGTATGTTTTTGTTGTTCGAAAAAATAACTGCTGTGAGCAGTTATGTCTGGATTCTAGAAGTTATTTATGCATATGTGTTATTTCATTTCAATTTTTTATATTTACAGGAGGTCAAATAAACACTGTTAAAGAATTATCACCCCTTTCTAGCTTCACAGTGAAGTCATTTGCTTCAGGATGGTCATTGTTAGTAACAGTGTTAGTGCGTCAACGTACAGAATCCTCTTGAGAGCTTCTCCGTCTTTCTGTTGGTACCAGTGGACGTAATTGCTCCTTTGAAGTCCAGTCACTTTACAGCTGATATAAGCTCTTTTGTTCAGTGGCTTGGTCCAGGATCGTTCAGGTTGCTCCACTGTTTGTCCCAGGGCACCCACTGTAATCAAATAATCACTAATATGCTTTTTTAAAAAATGCTTATATTTAAATACTTAAATAATACCCTGATATTTTAAAATACTTTTGTAACCCTGATACTGCAAAATGTGATTCTTACCTACAAACAGAGAAAAGAGAACAGTGTACATGTCTACATTCATCTTTCATTTAGTTGAGAAAGGATGTCTGTGCTTCAGAAAATGCACTTGTCTGCACTTGTCTGTGTTTGCCTGACCTTTGTAGTGTTATCAGCAATGTGAACCTCTCATCTGTGGCACAGTGATGTCATTTCCTAGATATCAGTCAGCATTCTGGTTCTTCTAAAGTAGTGGAAATAATAGACATAATAGTAGACGTAATAGTAATTAAAAAAAATAATTTTTAAAGTTTAAATGTAAGACATTAAGATTAAAGACATTTAAAATTCTAATCCTACACTAACTGAAGATTGTAATTGTAACGCCTATATTTATGGGTAGAGTTGGAAAACTTAATCAGCTATGTATCGGTATTGGCCGATTTTTCGTCATAAATATGTGATTATTAATTGGCCACATAATTCTCTAACTTAGCCCATTAGTTCTTATTCATAAGTTAGGGTTTACAGCGGCTCTGTCTAAGGCTCCTCGGTCACAACACAATGCAGTTCCTTATTCAACCCTTTGATGAAACTATGGAGCTCATGCATGGTTTCAGTAACTGTAAGGAGACCCCTGCATCAACACTTTTCTGCCACCGGAGGGAGACCACGCTCAGCTCCCAGCAAAATTTAACCTAACTGATGGCAGCTGGGTACTGCCCTTTTTAAGTGTTTCACACAGCTCACTTATAGCAGAGTCTTATTTTATGCACTCTGAAACCAGCCCTTGCCGGTAAAAGTTACTTCACGGCTGCCTCTTTTTCCCCAGTATCTTTGTGATCAGCTTAGTAGGGAACCAGTACAAACTGTTATTTGACTCCTTCTTTCTTTCAAAAAGTACCTTCACCTTCTGTTAGTTCTTTGCACATTTGCCAAGGTTCCCTTTTGAGTTCTGACCAGACTACCAGACTTCCCTGTCTTTTCATCTCTTGCTTTATGTTGTGACCCTTAAGACCTCCACAGTCACAAGCAATCCACCCTCCTCATTGCCTAGTGGGTATCAGATCAAATCAAATTTATTTGTATAGTGCTTTTTACGACTGTTTTCACAAAGCAGCTTTACACAATCAGTAGTTAGTAAAAAGACAAGACATCAACACCATAAGAAGACATAAAACCTAAGACCCCCAGTGAGCAGCCAAAGGTGACAGTGGCCAGGAAAAACTCCCTCAGAGCTGGAGGAAGAAACCTTGGGAGGAACCAAGACTCACAAGGAGTACCCATCCTCCCCTGGTCAGAACTTTTTAAATTATTGATACAAACCACCAAGACTGTTGTACTGCTCAGGTGTGCAATATTAATTATATCTTAATCATAATATAATAATATTCATCATAATATAATAATCATGGTGTAGTATAACTTCTATATAAGTCAACTTATATAGTTATAGCAGTGATGGTAAGAGTAATGAAAGTAATGATAACAGTGACAGTTACCGGACATTTCTTTGCTATTTCTTTGCACAAGAAGTGTTGCCTAACACGTCCATTCAAGTTGGACAGACCCTTTCCAACCAACTCACGGGATTAAAACACTTTGCTTTGAGGACTGATATATGGGTCAGGATGCAGTTCTTTGGGCATCGACTTTATCTGTCAGATTGTAAGTGTAAAGCTGCAAATAAGCAGTTTATAGTGAGTAGTTATATATAGTTATATATTATATATTAGATATAGTTATATCGGTTAAATATTTGTTACTTATTACTTATTTCATTAAAAAACACTATTAAATTAGCTACAGCATACAATGTAAAATGTCCTTAGACTAGACAGTTTTACCAAAACAAAGTATACCCTACTTTTTTACATTATTTATAGGCCTAATAATCTAAAATTGTAACAAAATTAAATTAATCTCTAGTGTACACTGAGGTGTTAATCATATTTCATTAGGCCTTAATTAGCTTCAATTTAACAAAGTTCTATTTAACACACAGTTATTAAAAAGTAAACTCATTTTTTTACAGGACATGGCATGGATGATGACAGGGTGACCTGGTTTGACCTGTGTTTATATAATGTCATCGTATTATATTGTATATCATATATCGCAATTCATCTAAAATATATCGATATGATTTTTTTTGTCCATATCGCCCAACCCTATATCAGAGTGTATCTGATGACTCCAGCAGGTCTGACTATAACAGCATACTTTAAAGGACAGAGCCAGAAGGTAACACAGACACGGGAGCACCCTAAAACACTAGCGTCCATCTGCTCCACCGTACACAAACCTGAGTGATCGCGTGCAAGCAGCGAGGCGACAGCTCCAGCATCTCAGTGTACTACAATTCCCTGTGTCCGTGAACTCCTGGACCTACAACCTTTATCTAAGGGAAAACATTAATTACCAAAAGCTAAACTAAACAGATGAGTTTTTAGTCTAGATTTAAAGATTGAGACTGTGTCTGAGTCCCGAACATTATCTGGAAGGTTATTCCAGGTTGGAGGGCTTTATAAGAAAAGGCTCTTCCCCCTGCTGAGAAGGGCTGCAACAATGATTCAGTAAAATCTATTATAATCGATTATTAAAAGTGTTGGCAACGAGTTTCACTATCAATTCATTGTGTTTTGCACAATTTATGTATTAATCGCCTTGTCATATCCGCGTACGTCACCTGCAATGCTTCGTCTACAGTGGAAAAAATAAATAAATAAGGGTGAGCCGGAGCGATGAAGGCATAATCTTCAAAGCAGGCTTAACATCAAGAAGTATATACATTCCAAAAAATGAAACATGACCGACGCAGAAAAAAATGTTTGGCTTAAATCCTCAAAAGCGTGGGAGCACAGTCACTACAATATCGGTGGACCTGCTTCCCCAGAGGG
Organism: Salminus brasiliensis; assembly: GCF_030463535.1. NCBI lineage: Eukaryota > Metazoa > Chordata > Actinopteri > Characiformes > Bryconidae > Salminus > Salminus brasiliensis. Next base: position 29,477,067 of record NC_132886.1, read on the forward strand.
CAGTGGCCTAGGCTAAAGCCTAATCAGTCAAAAGGAAAATCATGTAAGCCACTTTATTCCCTTCAGTGGGAAACTGGGTGGGTGAATGTCCAGTGAACATTCCCTGCACCCTCCAGGTTCATCACTAAACCTAACAGGTGCTGCTAGCATGACTTCCGCACTGTTAGGGGGAAGTGACTGAACAGGCGTGAAGGGAAGTGGGGCCTCATCTTTGGGGAGATTTGTAGGCTGTTGCACAGCCATTGTTAATTCCTGCGTGCTTTGGGGCTAACTGACTTAACGCCTCCTCATGTTTACCCAACCAGGCTCCCTGAGCCGTGATAGATTTCTGCAATACTGCCATGATCCATGGTTGGCAGTCTTTCTGTAACAGGGCAGCAATCCAGTTGAAGGGAACCCTAAGAGGTCTTCTCAGGATTATCACCAAGTGCATTTTATCCCAGGTATAGACAACCACCTGGATGGACTGTAGGGGTGGCATCCACCCCGTTATCTACATAGAGATTCCTGCAGACCATAGTGAGGTTTTTAGGAAACAAGGAACTGAGGTGTTACCTCACCACTGGCCTTTTGATTGTGACATTGACTTTCTGCCTTGCACTGGAGAAATCTAAATTTATTTCCTTGGGTTTGTGGTTTCTAGAGGCAAGCTGGCCATGGATGCAGCAAAGCTCAAAGCAGTGTCCAAGTGGCCCCATCTCACCTCTTTCTGACTAGTTCAATGCTTTCTGGTAATAGTTTCAAACCCTTTTTGGTAGATGTCGATGCTCTGGAAGTTGGTGATGGAGCAGTACTTTCCCAATGCTTAGATACTGCCAAGGAGCTACACCCCTCCACCTACTTCTTCCATCGACTAATGCCTACTGAGCGCAATTATGATGTGGGAAATCGAGAGCTGTTCACAGTCAAAACTGCTCTTGAGGTTTAGAAGCACTGGCTGGAGGTGGCCAAGCATTCATTTGTGGTCTGAACAGACCCCGGAACAGGTCCCCAGTTCGCCAGCTAGTTTTGGAAGGCTTTCTGTGCCTCCCTAGGGGCCTACGTAAGTCTCTCGTCTAGGTTTTCCCCCAGTCTAATGGTCAGTATTTGGAGCAGTCTTTGCAGTGTCTAGCTTCCTGGGCAGATCACCTTCTGTTGGCGGAATATACCTGCTCTCTGGCATTCCTCATTGGACGTGTCCCCCTTTGAGTGCCAGTTTGGTTATCTGCCTCCCCTGTTTCCTGAACAGAAAGCCTAGGTGGCTACATCATCAGCCAGCTGCAAGGTGCAAGGTGCAGTGCAGCCTGGCAGCGAGCTCTTGCAGTCTTGGTAGCCCAAACTGCTGCACACAAGACTATGGCAGAAAAAAAACAGCCGGGGCAGTCCTTTCGCCCAGGTCAACGGGTATGGTTGTGTATAGTGTGCTAAAGACCTGCCCCTGAAGGTCAGTAATAAGAAACAGACTCCTCAATACGTCGGGCCTTTCAAGGTTATCCAATGCATTAACCCTGTTTCTTATAGGTTACAACTTCCACATTCTCTCAGGGTTATCCTGACCTTTTACTTCTCCTGTCTCAAACCTTAATTAGAAATTAATTTTTTTCCGGGAGCTATTGACTCACTCTCTCTTTCCAAAAAAAAAGTAAGAAGTACCTTCACCTTCTGTTCGTTCCTTGAACCTTGGTTTTATTTTAAGTTCTGACCAGGCTACCTAAAAGCCAGTGAGTAGCTTGTCAGTTTGTTTTGTCTCTTGTTTAGGCATCCTTTGTTCCATTTTCCATGTTATCTCTTGCTTTACATTGGGGTCCTCTTAAGACCCCCACAGTCACAAGCACTCCACCCTTGTCATAGCCTAGTGGGTAGAGCTCTTTTCTCCCAAGCCAACAACCCCAGTTCAAATCCCTCTCTCTAAAATACGTCCCTTTCTGCATTTGAGTCCACCCAGGTGGTTGTCTATACCTGGGATAAAACACACTTAGTGACAATTCTGGGAAGACCTTTCAGGTTTCCTTTCCACAGGATTGCCACCCAGTAACAGGCAGTGTAGAAATGCGCTCCATCTTCTCTATTTGTCAGCCTTGTTTGTTTGTTTATCGTATCTGACTCAAACTTAATTTTTGATATTTTTGGTTTGCCTCAGAGTAAGCACCACTACCCACATGCCCCTCTCAAGAGTATGTAGCCATTTTCTTAGTTCGTAGTGTATGTAAGACCAGGCAGTTAACAGTGAAGGTAGGGGTGGGCAGTACTTTACTTATCATGATAAATTGTGTTATTGTGGTACATTATGCGTTTATATATATTGTGGATTTAAACAGTGCTTAAGGAATACTGATTAACTGCACATTTTATAAATATAATCGGTCCTATTTCATAGAATGGGGTGTAGCATATTTTAAGTAAAAATCACAGGACTCGGTATGGTCTATATGACAAAATATTGCGATAAATCTTATTTTTTATTTTTTATATTTTAATATAACATTTTCACCAAATCACCCAACTCTGAGTGGAGGTCAGGCTGAGGTCTGAAAGACCAAGACAAAGCAACCAACAAACTAATAATTAAATAATTATCTACAGGGTTCCTAGAAAATCCAGTTGACTGCAGAAGACCTTCTTGAGGATTTAGCAGACTCTGCAGTAGTGGTGCACTATTCTACTGTGCAGTGACACCTGCACAAATATGACCTTCCGTGATCTACAGAACACCACCACAAAATTCAGCAACAGAAGATAAAAGATGTAAACAAGCCTGATGCAGTTTGGGTTAAACCTTTCCCTTCTCTTATTGTTGGATCAATCATGTTGTGGGTATATGTTTCAATTAGTGGTTGGGGGGCGTTGAACTGAATGGGACAAATTAATTCAAATAAATACCAACAAAGTTTGGAACCAAAGTTTAAAAAGTAAGAGGGTGGTTGCAGCAAGATGGCGCTGCTGACGACGGCCGCCGTAACGACTGCTCTGACCACATCTAGCTTTTTTTTTTTAGTTAAATTTAGTGTTTTTAGCTATTTTATCTAAACTTTTCCATCATGGCTCGTATTGCATACGACAGAGAGACTCTTCTTTCTGTTAATTTACAATTCACTCACCTTAATTCGCTGCTAACTCCGGATCCAAGCTGGCCAAGAGAAATCCTGAAGGAGGACAAAGAACGGGACAACAAACTCCACAAGAAGCGACACAGAGGAAAGTGAGCCGGTGCCAGAGACAGACTGAGAGCCAGGGCACACAGGGCACCTCTGCCTAGTATTCTCCTAGCCAACGTCCAGTCTCTAGACAACAAACTCAATGACCTTCGGGCCAGAATCAAGTTCCAGAGAGACATTCGGGACTGCAACCTCCTCTGTTTCACCGAGACATGGCTGAACCCAGCGATACCGGACCACGCCAGCCAGCCGGCCGAGTTCTTCTCGGTACATCGCATGGACAGAACTGTGGAGTCGGAAAAGTCAAGAGGTGGTGGAATATGTATCATGGTGAACAACAAGTGGTGCGACAGTGCTAATGTTGTGACGCTCATACGCTCCTGCACACCAAACCTGGAGCTGCTCGCCCTATAGTTTCGTCCCCTCTTCCTCGGGAGTTCACCTCCGTCATCGTCTGTACAGTGTACATTCCACCCGATGTACAGAAGGACACCACGCTGTGTGAGCTTCATGACACACTCACACAGCTCCAAAGCCACCATAAGGACGCTGCACTCATTGTTGTTGGGGATTTTAACAATGCCAACTTCAAAAGTGTGGCAGCGAACTATCACCAACACATCACCGCCGAACTTTAGATCACTGCTATACCACACACAAAGACAGCTACAAAACGCAATCAGTACCACCGTTTGGAAAGTCAGACCACGCCGCCATCTTTCTCCTACCAAAATATAAACAAAGGCTGAAGCAAGAGCTTCCGGTGGTGAGAGAGGTCGAGCGCTGGACGGACCAATCAGTGGCCGCGCTACAGGACACTCTTGATGGCGCGGACTGGGACATGTTCCGGCGCAGCTTCGACGACGTCAACATGTTTACGGAAGCGGTTGTGGGTTTTATCGGGAAAGTAGCGGACGACACCGTCCAGAAATCTACAGTCAAAACATTTCCCAATCAGAAGCCCTGGGTGGATAAAAGCATCCGGGAGGCTCTGAATGCCCGCACTGCTGCCTACAACACGGAACTGATCAGCGGAGAAATGTCTGCGTCATATGGAGTAAGGAAGGCGGTAAAGGAGGCGAAGCAGCGCTATGGGAGGAAACTAGAGTCCCAGTTCCAGCAAAACGACTCTAGGAGCCTGTGGCAGGGACTGAGAACAATAACGGACTATAGGAGCCCACCCTGTGGACTGGGAAGTGCAGAATAAAAGCGATCAATACTCACATTAGCAACGGTTCAGTTCTCTTCAAACACACAGTTCTGTTATAACATTCTTCAACATGTGGATATAATTTTCCGGGTCGGCTCCTGTGGCCTGTGTGTGTGAAGCGTGGCCCCCAAAGTTTAAACTAATGCCAGTCGCTCAGGGGCTAGATCTTAAAGGTCTTGGGGAGTGTGAATGTACCTATGGTATACTTGGGAGGACCTGCAGCTAAGAAGTAGGATAGTGTAGTCGGAAAGTCCTTGATTAGAGGCAGTGAAGGCTGCCAATGGACGGGAGAGAAGAATTATGCAAATGCCGCAAGTGATTGTAGCAGGAGGCTCATATGGGTCCAGAAACATGGCTTCAAGAATGTAACAGAAGGTAGAAGAATGAATGTTGTGGCTGGTTGTGAGGTTCATTCTTCTGCATTCCTTTTAGAAGCAGGATCATTTGGTATCATTTGATTATTAAAGCAATATGGGCAGCCTGTGATGAGTTTGTGGAAGAAGTTAAAGGCTGATAGGTAAACCTTGAGTAAACCTATCGGTTTGGTTTGTATTTGCAAAAGTGAGGAAGGCTGTAATGGTATGAAGGTTGAAAGATGGGAAAGGTATGGAAAGGACAGAGTGAAAGCATCTAAAGGCAGTTCCAGTGATTCCAGACAGTCAAATAAGTGGCTAATGTTTTAGGTGTGACAGCCAGCTTTTAACAAACATGGGAGGGTGCAAAGGGCAATCGGTCACGGGACACGGGGGAGCAGGCCGAAACAGGGTGAGCAGGGAGGCCACAAAGCAAAATGAGTTACAGGGAAAGCAGGGCCCTCTTGTTTGCGCCCTGCAGAGGCTTGTGCAGGTGAGCGATGGTCCAATCTGTCAGGTATGTGGCAGAAGGAGGAGAAAATTGTGACTGAGCCTAAAGGAGTGGTGCAGGAGTCAGACAAGCCCCACATAGAGAGCACGAGGAGCACTAAGAAGAAGGCGGAGAGACAGGAGAAGGCAGCTGTTGTGCTGTGTACCAGGGTGCACGGTGTGAAAATGGCCAAAGAGCAAGGAGCAGAGGACCTTGTCGGGTTGGCTGAAATGGTGACCACAGACCACATGCTGGTAGATCTTCCTGGGGGCTTGGGAAAAGGAGAGTGTGCTTGTCTCCTGCGCTCGATATGGACATTCTTAGTGGGTGCGAGACAAGCTTAGCAATAGAACACTCCAATATCAAAGAATGTTTGCCACCATGACCTAGGGGTCGCTAGATAGGTCTCTCTGTCTCTATCTCTCTCCCCACATCACTTTAGTGTCCGCTAGCCGGTGCATCAGAGCTGGTTACCAGGCTCTTTCCTCCAACCGCAAGAGTTGTCTGGTGATGTAATAAAAGACTTTGAAAAGAGGTGGTGGCTTGTTGCGTCAATGTGTCAGCCCACAGCATGTCTTCACACAACTTCCCTTTACAATAATATTTCAAGCAAGGAGACCCAACCTTAGCTTACTTAAGATTACACCTCCTCTCTGCAGCACATACTGTGACAATCCAGTGTCCCATGTATCTCCAATATGACTTTACAGGAGAAGGCAAAAATGTGCTTAACTTTTAATGGAAGGTAATGTAATATGAGTTTATTAAATTATTTAGCATTTCTATTGGTCCATTCATCCAGACTTATTTACACAATGTATAGAGCAGCTACAGGGTTCAAAACTTGGAGAAAACTAAAAATGGACATAAATGGAGATACATGTTTTTCATTAGACAGCAGCAAAACATTTAAGTTATGTTCTTTATGGTTTTTATTAGTAGTATGAGCAAAGGATCAACAGCTTCACTTACTGGCAACACAAATTCTTAGTATAAACAGCTTCAAATGAGCTAAGACAGATACCACTTTGAATAATAGTGTGTAAATAACAATTTGGCAAAAATTCATTGTTTTAAAATGATTGTTTTCAGCCTATGATTAAATAAAACATTAAATACAGTTTCTTACTAATTAAGGACTTTGTTGTGAGTGTACTATATCCCCCAGTGCTTATGTTCACTTCAGTTAGAGTTTTTGTACAGGACTTGAGTAATTGCTGTCACTGTGGCTGCCTCTCTCCCAGCAGGCACAGTAGTAAACTGCTGAATGGCTCTTCTTCAGTTTTAGCACTCTTAGATCGTAGGAGCCTCTCGTCACAGCAAACTCTCTGGCATCAGGATGATTAGCGTCATGAACGATGTTGCCGGCTGTATTAACATACAGAATCCTTTTGAGAGCCTCCCCATCTTTCTGCTGGTACCAGTGGACATAATCAGTAGTCAGGCCGTTCACTTTGCACTTAATGAACACACTTTTATCCTCTGGCTTTGTCCAGGACAGTTGTTCCTGCTCCACCGTCACTCCCAGTACAGCTACTGTAATGAACAGTAAAGTGGTCATCAGTCTTTAGAATAGTAGACTGTTTGTTAAAATCTCATTTACTGATCTAATTTGATGAGCTACTCACCTCGAGTCAATAGGAAAAGAATGATCCACATTTCATGGAGCATCTTTGGTTGGATTGTTAATAGTGTTCGCTTAAGAAAAGCTGCCTTTTACTGCCATTTCAAAGATATTGCAGCTGTTAAACAGTGCTGATGAAATTTCCTGTAGGTGGAGATGCAGAAGCAGTCTGGCCCCTCCTGCACTAAAAGGGCAATCTGCTGCCACCTGTACTGCTTCACTGTGAATTTCTCCCAGAAACACAGTGCAACCACCAATATGCAAGTGTTAGCCAGCTGTATTTGCCCCATTAGTGTGTTAAGCAGGTTTTAAGCATAAAGACTACATTTCTTATTCATATAGGGATGTAGTGTGTTTGTCAGCAGTATTTGGGTTGGACAGTTATGACCAGACAGGGTGGGTTGATTTAGTGTTTGGTGAGCTTTGGTTACAGCATTGATATGCGTTTTTGGCACAGTGGAAAAAGCAGGTGGAAGAGAAGCAGGTAGATCAGCTTCAGTCATTTGGTCATTTTCTTTCAAAGCCTTTTTGTAAAGAATGAGTAGCTAATGACCTGAAGGCACTGAAAGTTAGAGGAGACCATCTCATCTTTTCCTTGTAGGCCTCATTTAATTTTCTGTGAACAGCAGAATTATGTGCTTTACCAAAAAGCTGGTCTCACTTGTCCACAAGACGTCTTCCTAGAAAGAGTTTGGTTTACTCACGTACATATTGGCAAACTGCAGTCTAGCATTTTTATGGCTCTGTGTCAGCAGTGGGGGCACCTCTTACTTGCCACAGGTGAGTTTAAACAAGCCTCACATGCTTGAAACAAAGTTATTTACCCACAGATTTCAAAAAGTGCCAATTTTGTCTGGCCCATTTTTGGAGCTTTGTGTGAAATTTGCTTTTGCTAATTTCCTCTTTCCTGCTAATTTCATGCTAATTGTTTTGTGTTGTTCACACACACAAAGAAAATAAACATGTGTCTAAACAGAACATGTGTTATTGCAAAAATTGGTCTGGGAGAAATTGAGGGGTACCAAGACATTTGGCCATGAATGTAAATGTGTGTGATTCTGGTGTGGAACAGTGAGGTTGCACACTGGCAGAGTTATTGTAGAGGATGTGAGCAGTGTGTGTCACTGTGGCTGCTTCTATACCAGCAGGCACAGTAATAAACTCCTGCATGGATCTTCTTCACTGCGTTTAGCCTCAGAACATAAGTACCACTCTGTTCTCGCTTCACAGAGAAATCTGTTGCTTCAGGATGGTTAGGGCTGTAAACAGGGCTGTTGCCGGCTTCACTGACATACAGTATCCTTGTGGGTCCTTCACCATCTTTCTTCTGGTACCAGTGGACATAGCTAGTCTGTAGATCAGTCACTCTGCAGTTGATCTCAACTCTTTTGCCCACTGATTTTGTCCAGAGGAGTTGAGTTTGCTCCACTGTCAGTCCCAGCGCACCCACTGTAATCAACATTATACTGTAAATGAATCTTTTTCAAATTAATTTCATATTTTGTAATTCTGTTACCTCACATTCAAATGCTACTTACCTGTGATCAGTGACAAGAGAACCGCATACACACCTGTGTTCATCTTTCATTTAGTTCAGCTTAAAGTCTGCCAGACAATACTGCTGTTTATCTACTAAATTAGTTTTTATAAAGAGGTTTCATCTTGAAGAGAGCTGTGCTGTAAAGTAGCACTGATGTAATTTCCTGTGGGTGGAGATGCAGCAGCAGTCTGTTCTTTTAGAGGTGTGAGCTGAAATGTGCTGCCCTCTGCATCTCTGTCTTTCTTCTTCACATAGCAGACAGGTTCTACCCTAACACAGTGCTGCCACCAACATGCCACTGTGTCATTTGCCCCTAACAGGAAACAAGTATTAATATAACTAGAATCTAGCCAGAAATACATGCTTGTCTTGTTTATGAAGGAAAATACTATTCAATTCAATTCAGCTTTACAGAGATCCGGGTCCGAGCTTCTTTTGAGCAAGCTAGTGGCAACAGTGGCAAGGAAAAACTCCCTTGGGTCAAGAGGAAGAATCCTAGGAACCAAGATTCAAAAGGGGAAACCCACCTTCCTCATGTCAACACTGGATAATGATAAAAAGCAGAAGAAGAATTATACTATAATAAAAATGTAATAAATAATAATCATACTATAATCAACATAACATACATAATCATTATACTATAATACAATCATAACCAATTACTTAATTGACCCATAGTCACCAGCCAATAACTGGACTTGTTATGATGATAGAGGTTGGGCCTCTTTCATTACCCATGTGACTTTTGGTGCACTTTTATTCCAGAACTGTGTGTGTGTGTGTGTGTGTGGCAGGGTGCTGTGGAGTTAGGTGAGATAGAAATCCACTGCACTGAAGTTCGAGGTGAGCAGAGAGATGTGATGATTGTTCTCCCTGAAGATCAGGTTGTACTTCTGACTTCATTTAAAATGAAGAATGAAGGGTGTGATTCTGTTGTGGAACTTGTAAGCTTAAGTTATTGTAGAGGATGTGAGCAGTGTGTGTCACTGTGGCTGCTCCAGTACCAGCAGGCACAGTAATAAACTCCTGCATGGCTGAACTTCGCTGCGTTTACCCTCAGAACATAAGTATCACTCTTGTCTAGAGTCACAGAGAAGTCTTTTGCTTCGGGATGGTTAGGATCGTGAAAGGTGCTAGTGACATCTTTATTAACATACAGAATCCTCTTGAGAGCTTCTCCGTCTTTCTGTTGGTACCAGTGGACGTAGTTGCTGCTCTGAAGTCCAGTCACTTTACAGTTGATATAAACTCTTTTGTTCAGAGGCTTGGTCCAGGAGAGTTCAGGTTGCTCCACTGTTTGTCCCAGTGCACCCACTGTAATCATAATTACACTGTAAATCAATCAAACTAATATGCCTTTTAAAAAATGACCTTAAATGCTTTGTAACCATGATATTTTACATATTTTGTAACCCTTATAATTCACACTGATCTGGTACTTACCTACAAACAGAGAAAATAGAACAGCGTACATGTCTACATTCATCTTTCATTTAGTTAAGAAAGGATGTCTGTGCTTCAGAAAATGCTCTCGTCTGCACCTCAGCTGTGTTTGCCTGAACTTGGCAGTGTTATCAGCAATTGGAACCTCTCATCTGTGGCACAGTGATGTCATTTCCTGGATATCAGTCAGCATTATGGTTCTTGTAACATGGTGTAAATAATAGACTGTAAATAGTTGGAATTTATTTCTAAAAAAGCACAAAATTAAAGAATACATTAGTTTTCAGTGGATTATTGATGTGAACAGCAGCATGGTGGTGTAGCAGGTAGTGTGTGTGCCGCACAGCAACAGGGGTCTGGGATTTGGTAGGTTTTTCCCATGTCTGTGGGGGTTTCCTCCAGTTACATCTGTTTGCTCCCATCTGCCTAGAACATCCTGGTAGGTGGACCGGCTATGCTAAAAAAACTAAATTATTAGGTATGAGTGTGCAAGGGAACAGGTGTGAGTGGGGAACCCTGCAATGGTCTGTCCAGGGCCTATTCCCATCTACTCCCTGTCTTGTATCAAGGTTGCAAATTTCAGTATTGTGACAAAACTGTTTCTCACTAAATCTACATTAATGGATTTATTACATTTATTTGAAATGAACTAAATATGTATGATTGTGCTTTGGAAGTCTGAGGTTGCACACTGGCAGAGTTATGAGGATGTGAGCAGTTTGTGTCACTGTGGCTTTCTGAGACCCAGCAGGCATAGTAATAAGCTCCTGAGAGACTCTCCTTGACTGTGTTCAGCCTAAGAACATATGTATCACCTTTTTCTAGCTTCACAGAGACGTTTCCTACTTTGGGATTGTTAGGGCTGTAAACAGGGCTGTTGCACCCTTTATTGACATATGACAGTATTTTTGTCAAGTCAAGTCAAATTTATTTGTATAGCTCTTTTTAAAACTGTTGTTTTCACAAAGCAGCTTTACACAATCAGTATTTAGTAAAAAGAATTTAGCAACATAAAAAGACATGAAAAATCTAAGACCCCCAGTGAGCAAGCCAACAGATGCAGAAGCAAGGAAAAACTCCCTCAGAGCTGGAGGAAGAAACCTTGGGAGGAACCAAGACTCACAAAGGGGACCCATCCTCCTCTGGTCAGAACTATTTATAAATTATTGATAAATTACCAAACCATCTATACTGTTGAACTGCTCTGATCATGATCTTAATTTCTGTCATGTTGTGGTATAGCTCTAAAGACAACTTGAACTTAAACTTGCCAGAGGTGAGTTTAAACAAGCATCACATGCTTGAAACAAAGTTATTTACCCACAATTTTGAAATGGAATTCAAAATACAGTTTTTTCTGGCCCATTTTTGAGCTTTGTGTGAAATTTGCTCTTGCAAATTTTATCAGTTTTTTGTGTTGTTCACACACACAAAGGAAATAAACATGTGTCTAACAGAACATGTGTAATTGCCAAAATGGTCTGGGAGAAATACTTCATTTTCTGGAAAAAAAAAATCAGGGGTGCCAAAACATTTTCATGACTGTAAATGTGTGTGATTCTGGTGTGGAACAGTGAGGTTACACACTGGCAGAGTTATTGTAGAGGATGTGAGCAGTGTGTGTCACTGTGGCTGCTGCTATCCCAGCAGACACAGTAATAAACTCCTGCATGGATCTTCTTCACTGCGTTCAGCTTCAGAACATAAGTACCACTCTGTTCTGGCTTCACAGAGAAATCTTTTGCTTCAGGATGGTTAGGGCTGTAAACAGGGCTGTTGCCGGCTTCATTGACATACAGTATCCTTATGGGTCCTTCACCGTCTTTCTGCTGGTACCAGTGGACATAGCTAGTCTGTAGATCAGTCACTCTGCAGTTGATCTCAACTCTTTTGCCCACTGATTTTGTCCAGAGGAGTTGAGTTTGCTCCACTGTCAGTCCCAGTGCACCCACTGTAATCAACATTATACTGTAAATGAATCTTTTTCAAATTAATTTCATATTTTGTAATTCTGTCACCTCACATTGAAATGCTACTTACCTGTGATCAGTGAGAAGAGAACCGCATACACACCTGTGTTCATCTTTCATTTAGTTCAGCTTAAAGTCTACCAGACAAAACTGCTATTTATCTACTAAATTAGTTATTATAAAGAGGTTTCAGCTTGAAGAGAGCTGTGCTGTAGAGTAGCACTGATGTCATTTCCTGTGGGTGGAGATGCAGCAGCAGTCTGTTCTTTTAGAGGTGTGAGCTGAAACGTGCTGCCCTCTGCATCTCTGTCTTTCTTCTTCACATAGCAGACAGGTTCTACCCTAACACAGTGCTGCCACCAACATGCCACTGTGTCATTTGCCCCTAACAGGAAACAAGTGTTAATATAACTGGAATCTAGCCAGAAATACATGCTTTATTAAGGAAAATAATATTCAGTTCATTTTATATACACACATGGACAAAATTGTTGGTACCCCTTGGTTAATGAAAGAAAAACCCACAATGGTCACAGAAATAACTAAATCTGTCATTGCTTTTCAACCATGTTTTAACAGAATTATAAAAAAAAAAATAAACTCATGAAACAGGCCTGGACAGAAATGATGGTACCCATAACTTAATTTTTTGTTGCACAACCTTTTGAGGCATTCACTTCATTCAGACGATTCCTGTAACTGTCAATGAGACTTCTGCACCTCTCAGCAGGTATTTTCGTCCACTCCTAATGAGCAAACTGCTCCAGTTGTCTCAGGTTTGAAGGGTGCCTTTTCCAGACGGCATGTTCCAGCTCCTTCCAAATGTCACGCCCGCGTCGCCACACCTGTCCCGGGGGCGGTCTCATGCCACAGGTCACAGGGGCTCACGGAGACCTTGAGCCATTCAATCACAGTCATGTCATGGACTTTAGTTATGAAAAGGACTTTTATGTTGACAATCATGTTTTGTTTTCGCTTCACTGTTCTGTTGCTTTCTTGTGTTTGACTTCACTGTTCTGTTGATGTGTTTCACCTGTGGGCTGGTGTATTTAAGGAGGGCTAGCGCAAGCAGCCAGTGCCGAGAATTGACTTTAGTTAACTCTTAGTAGCTCTGGTTATCTCAGGTCAACACTGGGTTGGATCTGGTGTCTCGTAGTGCTGGCATTAGCCGTTGGGCTCTCCAACGACCTCTGCTAATGTAAGCTAATCCTCCTCGGTCTAGGGACTCAAGTGATGCTGCCGAACAGCTACTGCCTGCTCACCTTCGGTCATAGAGCACCGTAAGGAGTATCAGCGGCTTGTTCATGGGAGTGCACTGAACTCTCCTCGCTTCGGTCGTGAAGCTCACGTCAAGGAAGTCAGCTCTGGTGCGCGCTCTAGTTAACGCCTGTGCTCTGGTAAGCTAGCCCTGTCACTGTCTCGGTTCTGTTGTTTGGGTTCGGCAGCAGATCCCTCAGTTCCAGAGGTCCAGTAAGTTTCCTTAGCGCCTGACTCACGCTGTCTTTTGGTGGTTACTGTTTTCCCCAGGCACTGCCTGTAGGTTTAGGTTTTCGGTATTGTTCTGGCTCAGCCCTGGCATGCTAGCCAAGCCCTCGTCCCTCACCAGCCACAGATGTGTCCTTTTGTTTGCCCATGTTTGTCTTTTGTTTATTGTCAACCCTGTTAATCTGTTGCTGATTTTTACTTGTTTTCTGCCCTGTTTGAGTTAATAAACTCCCTCGCTTTGCTCCATCCCCTGCAAGTGTTCTCCCTCATTTTCTGACCCAGTGGATCATTACACCAAAGATGCTCAATAGGATTTAGATCAGGGCTTATAGAAGGCCTTCAGAATAGTCCAATGTTTTCCTCTTAACCATTCTTGGGTGTTTTTAGCTGTGTTTTGGGTCATTATCCTGTTGCAAGACCCATGACCTGTGACTGAGACCAAGCTTTCTGACACTGGGCGGCACATTTCTCTCTAGAATCCCTTGATAGTCTTGAGATTTCATTGTACTCTGCATAGGTTCAAGACACCCTGTGCCAGATGCAGCAGAGCAGCCCCAGAACATAACAGAGCCTCCTCCATGTTTTACAGTAAGGACAGTGTTCTTTTCTTGATATGCTTCATTTTTCCGTCTGTGAACATGAGCTCATGTGCCTTGGCAAAAAGTTCCATCTGTCCATAGGACATTCTCCCAGAAGCTTTGGTGCTTGTCGACGTGTAGTTTGGCAATTTTCAGTCTGGGTTTTCTATGATTTGTTTTCAACAATGGTGTCCTCCTTGGTCGTCTGCCATGAAGTCCACTTTGGCTCAAACAACGGATGGTGCGATCTGACACTGATGTTCCTTGAGCTTGAAGTTCACCTTTAATCTCTTTAGAAGTTTTTCTGGGCTCTTTTGTTACCATTCGTATTCTCCGTCTATTTGATTTATCATCAATTTTCCTCCTGCGGAATGTCCAGGGAGGTTGGCTACAGTCCCATATATCTTAAATTTCTGAATAATATGTGCAACTGTAGTCACAGGAACATCAAGCTGCTTGGAGATGATCTTATAACCTTTACCTTTAACATGCCTGTCTATTGTCTTTATAATTTCCTGAGACAACTCTCTCCTTTGCTTCCTCTGGTCCATGTTGAGTGTGGTACACATGTCACCGAACAGCACAGTGACTACCTGTAGCCCTATATATAGGCCCACTGACTGATTACAAGATTGTAGACACCTGTGATGCTAATTAGTGGACACATTTGTTCATTTTTATAGAATTTTTATTTATTATTACTTTTGTCAGATTCAAGTTATTTCTGTGGCCATTGTGGGGATTTTCTCTCATTAACCGAGGGGTACCAACAATTTTGTCCATGTGTGTATATATCACATTTTACAACGGATGTTGTCATAAAGCAGTTTTACAGAGATCCAGGTCCGAGCTTTTTTTTTGAGCAAGCTAGTGGCAACAGTGGCAAGGAAAAACTCCCTCGGCTCGAGAGGAAGAAACCTTGAGAGGAACCAAGACTCAAAAGGGGAAACCCATCTTCCTCAGGTCAACGCTGGATAATGATAAAAAGCAAAACAAGAAGGTCGGGCTTCCAGCAGGTCAGGCTGGGTGACCATTTACTCTGAAAATGGTAAAGAGACAGAGTTAGTTCTGAGAGGATTTTATGGAGAGCAGAGAATGTTGAGCAGTATCAGACTGTGCCTGACGACTCCGGCAGGTCTGACTATAACAGCCTAGTTAAAAGGAGAGAGCCAGAAGGTAACACAGACACGGGAGCACCCTGAAACGCTAGCGTCCATCTGCTCCACCGTCCACAAACCTGAGTGGTATATAGAGCTGGGTCATCTGCATAAAAATGGAAATAACGCCATGTCTGCTTATAATTGAGCCCAATGGTAACATGTATAATGTAAATAATAGCGGCCCTAAAATTGAACCTTGCGGAACTCCATATCTTACTTTTGTGTAATTTGAAGATAAATCTTTTATCTTCAAACTCATGGCATTCAGTTAGATATGATTTGAACCACGATAGGGCTGTTGCTATGATTCCAACCATTTTCTCTAATCATTCTAGTAATATAGTATGATCTATTGTATCAAAGGCTGCACTGAGTTTAAGGAAGGGGTAATGAAGATACATAGCCTTGATCAGAGGCAAGAAGGAGATCATTTGTAATCTTCACTAGGGCTGTCTCTGTGCTGTGATTGGATCTAAATCCAGATTGGAATTTCTCACACATGTCATTTTTCCTCAGGTATAAGCAGAGTTGTTGGGCCACAGCTTTTTCTAAAATCTTGAATATAAATCTTACGTTGGAGATGGGTCTGTAATTAGACAGTACTCTAGGATCAAGATTTTTTAAAAGGTTTTTCAAGGTTTTATGACTGCTAATTTAAGGGTTTTGTGTACATGACCTAGGCTAAGGGATGAATTTACTATTGTTAAAAGATGTCTGATTATGATTGGGAGTATTTATTTTAGAGTCAAGTGTACAGGTTGTACAATATATGTTTCTAGTTCAGGCTGTGGAAGTGGGCAGAAGGCTTCCAGCCTTTGTTCTACAACTAGGTTATGTTATAAAGCAGCTCCACCAGGTGACGGCCATGTTTGATCTAATAAGGAGGGTTGGATTTTGTAAGCAGCGTGCAGGCAGTGTGTACCGTCAGCCACCATCAGTGGCAAAAAGGAAAACTAGAAAAAGAAAATAGTTGAAGAGTTGAAAAAGGTTTAAATCATCCTTTGTTTGACTAAACATCACTCCTGGTGTTTCCTTTTCTTTGTTTTTCAGCCCTTTTTCTATATTGCTTTTAAACTGTTTTTATATTGTCACCTGTTGCAGCTATGGTGGTGCAGTGGAAATGCACTGGGCTCCCATTATCAGGGTTGGAAGTTTAAGCCTCTTCTTGACTTAAGACATTCACCATCTGTTACACACACCAGAAAATAATACCCCCCCAAAAAAGGAGTAATTTCATTAAATAAAAAAACAACTGCACTTGAGTCCACACATTAACAGATGTTGTCTAATATTTTCTATTTTATTATTAAAATAGTCCATAAAAACATTACTGGTTAAAGAAGTTGTTTGGGGTTGAGTATATGCCTGGCTTTTAGTAAATTTAGAGATCTCACTAAAAAGTACTCTCGGATTGTTTTTTTGTTTTTTTTCTCGATCAGCAAGGCCAAATACGCTGAGCGAGCTGTAATGAGTACCTTTCTATATTGACTATATTCTATATTGATCCTTCCACACAGAACAGTGGAATACCTCTAGTTTGGGCTTCCACCATTTATACTCTAGTTTCTGCACTGTTTGTTTTAAGGTTTGTTTTAAGAGTCTTTTTTTTGCCTTGTCATTTTACTTTTAAGCAGTGCCACTTTGCCCAAGGTTTTCTAGACCATTTGTTAATTTAACTAGCTCTGTTTGGTCTGACAGAGTGTAAGCTAAGGTCGATAGATATGGGAGTTTTTCAGTAGACTGTACAGTGGTCATTGGGGTTATTGCATGCTATAGACAGTGGCGGGGGGGACAAATTGTGCCTACAATGTAGCTCATAGGAGATTAGATAATGGTCTGATATTACTGAGCTTTGAGGTAGAATATTTAGATTATCAATGCTAACACCCAGGCTCAGGACTTAATCCAGGGTATGATTACAGTAATGTGTGGGTCCAGTTACGTTTGGAATGATGCTGACAGAATCTTTGAAGAAGAAGATTGACGCAAACGCCTTTGTTTTTGTCCTTCACCGTCTTTCTGTTGATACCAGTGGACATAGCTAGTCTGTAGTGTGTGTGTGTACTGTTTTCTCCCATCTAACAAGAGCATAGTCAGTCAGTAGATGGACTGGCTATGCTAAATTACTAGGTATGAGTATGGGGAATTGTGAGTTTGCACACTGACAGAGTTATTGTAGAGGATGTGAGCAGTTTGTGTCACTGTGGCTGCCTAAGACCCAACAGGCACAGTAATAAACTCCTGCATGGCTGAACTTTGCTGCGTTCACTCTCAGAACATAAGTATCACTCTTGTCTTGAGTCACAGAGAAGTCTTTTGCATCAGGATGGTTAGGATCGTGAACGGTGCTAGTGACCTCTTTATTAACATACAGAATCCTCTTGAGAGCTTCTCCATCTTTCTGATGGTACCAGTGGATGTAATTGTTGCTCTGAAGTCCAGTCACTTTACAGTTAATATAAGCTCTTTTGTTCAGTGGCTTGGTCCAGGAGAGTTGAGTTTGCTCCACTGTTTGTCCCAGTGCACTCACTGTAATTAAAATTACACTGTAAATCAATCAAACTAATGTTTTTTTTTTTAAAAATGACCTTAAATACTTTAACCCTGATATTTCACTGATGCTGTACTTACCTACGAACAGAGAAAGAACAGCATACATGTCTACATTCATCTTTCATTTAGTTGTGAAAGGATGTCTGTGCTTCAACAACAAATGCTCTCGTCTGCACCTCAGCTGTGTTTGCTTGACCTTGGCAGTGTTATCAGTAATGTGAACCTCTCATCTCTGGCACAGTGATGTCATTTCCTGGATATCAGTCAGCATTCTGGTTCTTCTAACATGGTGTAAAAAATACACTGAAAGTATTCGGAATATTTAATGTTCGAAATAGCTTGGTATGTTTATTTTGAACCTGCAGTTGAAGAATAAAAGGTGGGGTGACGGTGTTTTTTCTGTCATGGCATGTACTAAGGAAATAAACACTTGCAGAGATGGGAGCAATGCGAGACAGTTTAATAAAGAAACATGCATACAAAACGATGGGTCTAATGTGGGGCAGCAAAGGGTGGCAGAATCGTGAACACAAACAAACGTGACAACAAAAATGGCAAACACAACAAACCTGGGACTGGGAGGAGCAGGGAGCTGAATGGGAGTGAAACAATAGAGAAAGAGAACAAAAGGGGAGATAAACACAAAGCCGCAAGCCTTACTTGGGCAGAGAGGGGAGGTACTGAACTAAGGACAGAGCTGTGCCCAAATGAAGGTAGCTGGAGAGCCAGCAGCTAGACTAGAAAGTGTGACCAACCTGACCAGCACTAGCAGAGACTGCCTAGAACTGGATTGCCTAGGAACATAAACAGGGAGCGAATGTATGTCGCTTGCCTCTAGAACAAGACTCATGAACCCTCCTAACTATGAGCTGAACACTTTAAGTCCTGCATATGCCATCGCTGCGTGAGAAATCGCTGAACGTCACAGAGATTCCGACAGGGTCAGAGAGATACGACAGGATTTAATTCACGGCAATGAACTGGGGAGACAACGCTCCTAATATACTCCCAGTCCCAGGTGAGACACATGACCTGGCAATGAACAATGAATGAACACAAATCGACATGAATCAACTCAAACAACCAGGAAGTCCTTATTTGGGCCTGTGGACGGCAGCTCGTGATTGCCCCGGGGGAGGGCGCGATGACGAGGGCCTGACATTTACTACATGGTTTTAATGAAACAGTATGACACAGTGTGAACCTCATTTCAGCCATCTCACCTAAATTCAGCTTTCATATGAACAGGTTTCTCAAGTTCTTGCTGTCTGATTCTGAAACTCAGCAGCTTTTCCAGCGTTTCGGCCTTCCTGGGGACATTGTCACAGATTGAAGACCACAGTTCACATCATCTGTACAGTATGTAGAGCTTGGTTGAGAAAATCGGGGTCACAGTCCACAGCAGGAAACCACCCCAAAGGTAGACACAAAATAATGAACACCCCTGCCACACTTGAACTCATTAGTCTTGTGTATATAAAGCCTCTGGGAGCACATTTGATGTATTGATTTTTTCAGTATATCAAACTTAGGTTTTAAGTGAACCATTCCAGTCTATTGGACTTGACCTTACAGAGCTGTGATGCATCTGACCTTCAGGAGCTTCTACTTTGATTTTCGTCTTCCTTTTCCTAGTGGAGCTCTACCATAGCAAGGTACAGGCCAGTTACACAACCCGGCTCCCTCTCACTCTGCCCCTTTGAAGAGAAGAAGATTAGGCCTTTATTCACTTTCCTGTTGGATGGACAGCCAGGGAATGAACCTTAAACGTACCAAACACACAGTTAGCTGGATAGCTTACTAAGATGCTTACCAAGTTAGCTTTAGCTCACCAGGTTGCTCAGACTTAAAGACAGGGCAGAGCCATATTAGCCTTGTGAGCCTTGGTCTTGGTTATGCTAAAGTAAGCCTGATCGCTTTTAGAGCCACCCATTTCACAGTGATTCTGGAGAAACAGCAGGCTTTTATTACTCTGGGAAGATATTCATAAGAAAAACTTTACCCTGGGGGACCAGAGGAGCCAGGTCACCTTCATTAGAAAGAAAACTCAGGTTCCCAGGGGCTTTAAGCAGTGCTACTAGCTCTTTGTAGAGGATTTGGCCACATTTTTATACATTCTTTTTGTTAAAGTTGATAAAGCAAAAAATCCTAACAAATGTAAACTGTATCAGATGTGACAAGAACAAGAACAGAGAGGCAGAGAGTCCCTTAATTTCCTAAAAGGAAAGAAAAAAATAAAGTAGTGAGAGAAGTGATGACAGTTATTTAAACTAGCCAATGCTGTGGAAGTAATATTATTGTTTTAAGTCATTTCCTATCAATGGTCGAATTTCAGTGTTCAGTGAAAAAACTGTTTATACTATATATCTGGAAATGAGCTGCGTTTAGATGCTCCTTTTAGTTTAATGCATTTATGTACTTTTACACATGAATGAGTAAGGATTTGAAATAAGGCTGCACGATATTGAAATAAACTGACATTGGGATATTTTGTTGGTTAGCAATATATATTGCAATATTAAGAAATACAGCAATTTACAGATTTCTACAGAATAATGCACTCAGTGTGTCTAAAATTGAAGTACAATGAACTTTCCTTTTATTGAATAAAAATTATTTGACATTAAATGGACACTTCTTGCGATGTGACTCTTGCGAATGCACTCATTGTGATGACTATGATTGAAACGATAGATTGTGCAGCCCTAATTATAACCTATTTCAGCATCTTTCAGAGCATTTATAAGACAAGTATTTATACTTTCACTTAGGCAAGGAAATTGTGCACTTCTGCTTCTTCTGCTCCCTACCTAGGGTTGCATGCTCTAACAGTTTTTGTACAGGATGTGAGTAATTACTGTCACTGTGGCTTGCTGCCCAGCAGGCACAGTAATACACTGCAGAATGGCTCTTCTTCAGAGTGTCTATCTTCAGACTGTAAAGCTTCGAGGTTTTGTCCACGCTCACGGTGAAGTCCTTTGCCTGGGCATTGTTGAGGCCAGTGCCGTCGTTCTTGATGTAGAGTATTCTGGTGATCGCTTCACCTTCCTTCTGTTGGTACCAGTGGATGTAGTCAGTGGTCAGATCAGTCACTCTACATCTGATAAACACACTTTTGCCCTCTTGCTTCGTCCAGGAGAGCTGGTCCTGCACCACGGTCACTCCCAGTACGGCTACTGAAATGAACATTGAGTATAGAGTATTAGTCCATACTATACTATACTATACTACATGATGCTGTATGATGATGTGTACGATAACACGATTACCGTGTCTATACTACTCACCTTGGATCAGTGAGAAAATAATAATATACATATCAGTAAACATCTTGTTTGGGTTGTTGAAAAGAGTGTTTGTTTAAAATGCTGTGTTTCACAAGCTTGGATTTTCTTGTAAAGTTATCAGCTTCAAAATATCTCTGCTATAAAACAGTGCTGATGTCATTTCTTGTGGGTGGAGCAGCAGTACCAGTCTGTGTTGTCAGTTTGGCCACTCCTGCACTGAAAGATGGGAGTGCTGAAATCAGCTCCCCTCTGAAAAACCATTAATCCTCAGCCATTAATGTTAAGGGAACTGGGTTTTTATTCTGGCCACCAGAGGTCATCATCCCCTAGCTTATGCCCCAGCACTGGTGGTATCACTCACACCTGTTTTCATTAGCCCACTTTTACCACTTATTCTCCCACTCTTTCACTCACTTGCTGTGAAGCACTGGTAGTTATCATGGCTGTTCTGAGCAGGTTCACTTTATTGGCTGTTTTTTTGTCTATGGTTTTTGAGATCCATTCCCTTTCAGCTTTTTGGATTAATTTTTTTTTTACATTATTGTTGCCCGTCTGGCCATTGCCCATTCTGCTCTGTCCATGGCTTTGGATTAGGTTTATTGTTTTGTTGGCTGTGGTCCCTCACAGTCTTCCTGGCCTTGGTCCAGCACTGCTTGCTGTAGATTAACTGGTGGTCAGGGATGATGTACTCAGTTGATTGTGCCACCTTCTGGCGGGTCCGGCTGTCCCACCTATATGTCCATGCTGATTTTGGCATTATTACTGTGCTTCTGTTTCAGGATTACAGTGTGTGGCACATACACCATATGTCCACATGTTTGCGGAGCCCTTTTAATGAATGCATTCAGCTACTTTACGTTGCACCCATTGCTGACACAGATGTGTGAATACACCCACACAGCTTCTCTAGTTCCTACATGGCTTTTTGAAAACTACCACTCTGTTAAAAAGTACATTCTTATGCGCTGATGTTTAGAGAGTCTAGGCTTTTGGCATTTTAGCACTAATAGTTGAAAATGAGTTATTTTGGCCTTATACTCCACTTAGTTTAGACAGAATTGCAATGTAAATATTATAAAATAGATGCCAAATATTGCTTTAATATGTTCTTATAAATATTTTAAGTAATTTGGGATCAACAGGAGCATCTGAAATGTTGAACTTGCAATGTTTCTGCCTGTAATTTATCATCGCTTTTGAAATACAAGACATTGTAGATATTATGTTTAATATTAACTTCACACTAGAGGATGAAGATTTACATCTTTATTAATTATTTTAACTTGGGTTAAAACCTGGGTTTATTGCTTCCTACTAAGTTCTTACAGCTGTAATGCATACATTTATATACATTATATTATTCTATACATGTAAAGTATACATTTCTTTTTTTTTATTTCAGTTCCACAATTTAAGTTTAAGGACGTTTTGTCTCTTGAGTTCAAGTCTTCAGGTCAGGGATGCCTTCTTTTTTGCATTTACCCACCAAGACACTGCTTCCTCTAACTGACTCCAAAGGGTAGCAGTGTTGTGTTATGGCCCAAGTGTTAAGACTCTACTTTCTGTTTTACTCTGATGAACCTTCAGGAACAGGCACGCTGTCAGACACACTAACTGCAGCAAATTTATTAGGGTCACACATACAAGGTAGAGACGAGAGGCCGCGATTGGTGAAGAACGCAACTCAGAGGAAAGTTAATTCACATGGCAGCTCTAAAAAGAGAAAAGTGGAGCGCTGAGGCTGAGCTTTTAATCAAGATTGGTCAGACTCGTACATGTTTATTCTTCCCACGGAAAGTTTCTAACCAGTATGTCTCACATGTTCAGAGACTGTGGCGATTATTAAAAGCTATAATGTTGAGCGGCACTACGAGAGGAGTTATTAAGCTCTGTATTTAAAGATGCACAAGTATTGTGATTATTTTTTAAACATTTATTTAGAGTGTTTGTTATTGATAATTTGTTCAGTTTAGTGTTGACACTGTTAAAGCTTTGAATAGACCCCTCCTTGTTTGGTTATTCTTCACGTGTAGCTTAGTTTGTACAGTTAATAAAGCACAATAAGCAGATCTGTTTCATTAAACCTACATTTCAACACTTAAAGTTTTTAATATAAAGAGAAATTACAAGTGAAAATATTTAATGTAACACTTATAATCAGGTTAAAATTAAGATTCCGAATTATTATGTACCTTGTTAGTGTTAGTATTAGTGTTAGTGTGTTAGTATTCAATCATTTAGACCTGATTTAGCTTTTGCCCAGACTGTATTATATTGTTTTAAAAATGTGATTTATTTGTCATATTTATAATAGTTTTTATTTAATTCAGTAATAACAACAAACATACTAGCAAATAATAAACATCAGTGTATCAGTTTTCTCACAATCAAGCAACCTTTAATGGCAATTAATGTACTGTAATTGCATATGATTATGTTTTATAAAGTTATCTGCCTGGAGAGTTTGAACCTTGTTTCAAACCTGAAACTTAACTGTAAAATGATTTTGTTTTTCAGCCTGAAAAACGCACCTCATTTCATAAACAGTTTTAGCAGGTTCAGTCAAGACTGAAATAAAGTGAAATGAAATAACAGTTCAGATGTTGATCTGTCACATTCTGTGGGATCAGGAGTACAAACTGTAAAATCAAATAGCTGTTAAACCACATTGATTGATGGATGTTTTTTATGGAATAACCACCATGAGATGTCCAGGTGCATCATCTCTGATTAACATTCATTCAGAAACACCAAGAAAAACTTCACCACATGGTTTCTCAGAATAACACTTCAGCCTTTTGTATGTATTCATTGAGATTTGATTAGTATTTGTGACATTTCCCGCACTTGTCACAGCAGATTGAATTTACTTGTTTATCGGCAGATTCAATTTACTTACTTAATTGACTAAGGGGTTAATAAGGGGTGTTGTTGAACTTATAATGTACTATTTAACTGTTAATCTGTTTAATCCATTATTTTGTGTATTTCATTAATAGTATTTAAATTAGGGTTTATAATATACAGTTAGGTTTATTTCTGTATTTTCTGTATTTATATGATGTATATTTATATACACTGCTGTGCAAAAAGTATAGGCAACCATGAAATACTTTTTAGCAATAACATTGACATTAGAATACATTTAAAATTGCAGTTGTAAATAAGGACAACTTTGACATGGTTAATCTATCACACATACAAATGATCTTAGCCATTTCCACAATGTCATTTTTTTATTTGTTTATTTGAATTGTGTGTGTGAATGTGTACTTTACTGTTAACAAACACATCCTTAATGCCTAGATAGATATCAGACGCTCATAGCACTAAATATAAAGACATGTAAATATAAGTACTGTGACTTTTAATCAATTAGAATAATCCGGATGCGTAATGAAGGTGAAAGAAATGCCGTTTAGAGACGTTAGAGGGGGGCTCTCTTGGTATATCTGCTGACTCTGTCAGTAACCACAGCAGCCACAAATAGATGCAGAACACACTCTGCAGCTAATACTTAATCGGCGCTGCAACTGTGGTGAAGCTGCAGTCTGTGTGAGTGTGTTTTTTCCAGTAAACACACTCAGCTGCACAACATGCAGACCTTACCACACTTTCCGACCACAGCACTTTCCATCATAATCTCATCTTTAAAGCGCAACATTTTTGGGGTGTTGTATTATATGTGTATTATAAGCATATGCTGTTCATTTGTGTTATTTAAAATGTGTTAATAGCTGTGAATAGACACTTCCGTTTGTTCACATTCTTCACATGTAGCTCAGTTTGTGATGTTAATAAACACATTTTATTAAACCGGAGAGTTTTAAACACTTTCTTAAGTTCTTAATATCAAAATAAATGAATTAATGTTATTATTTTGACTATTTAGCTTTTGGTCAGACTGTATTACATTGTTTTAAAATTGAGATTTATTTGTCATATTTGTAATTGTTTTTATTTTATTCAATAATATCACAAATAATAGCAAATAATAAACACAAATTCAAATATAAACTGGACATCAGTGTATCAGTGTTTAGTTATCTGCCTGGAGGCTTTAATCATTGTTTCAAACTTGAGAATATATATATATATATATTAGAAGTTTATTTTCAGTGTTCTATAAGGATTTGAAAAATAAAACTAAAATAAGACTGAACTAATACAAAAAACAAAATGCAGCAAAGTAATTTTTAAATCATGTTTCCTGACTAAAAGTACTGAACCATACAATTTAGGGTATCGACACAGTGGTGCTTGGGTTTAGGAAAAACACTGTTAAGTACTATTTTTCCTGAGAGAGTTGTTTGCTCATTTAGTTGTTTGCTCATTTAGGAATCATCCATAGGTCCGTTCATCTTTCTTGGTATGTTTAAAATACAGATCAATGGCAAATACAAATAGAGCAATGGAAATTCTGTATTTTTCCTCTGAGCATTTTAAACCATTTCCATTTAGACTAAAGATCAAACACTAATGATCAGCTGAAAAAAGACAACACTTTGCAGTGTGTTAAATTCTATTTTTTATAGCCAAGAAAGTCATGAAAGAAGTAATAACAGGAAATTTAAAGGTACAGCATGTTTATTTTATAATGAGTTTAACACATTATATATTTAAAAGATTGCCTGTCTCTGTCCTGTCGTTGAGAGGAAATCTTAACAAGCTTGATTAGAAGAAAAAAAGCAAGTCCATGTGAAAAATAGGAAACTCTTCAGTTGTCTTAGTTCGGGGCTGAACTGGGTGTACTGTTTCCTTCTCTCCTTTTGTACAGTAGGACACACACAGCACCGAAATACAGCACGTTCTTCACTAGCAGGGACACGTATGTTAGACTGAACGGATACAGCCTGCGGACAAGCTCAAACGAACCTGCAGAGAACAGAGAACAGAAAACTATAAAAATTTGCATTTAGGGTCAGTTTCCTGGACAATGATTAAGTCTAGTCCTGGACTGCACTGCTTTCTGAATGGAGATTGTCCATAGAGAGGAGAATGTAGTCCAAGACTATGCATAGTTATTGTCCAGAAAACTGACCGTAAATAGTTCATTAGTAAACATTAATTTTTATGTGTGCAAGGCCTTTTTTTTTTACCGTATTTATGGTCATCCTCTTTTGGTGGGCAGGTTTGGACAGGGCCAGGATTAGAGGCTTGCCCTTTATCTTAGAGGAAAGTTATGCAGTTTTTAGAAACTAGCAAATATCAAATATCTATATCTATCTATCTATATATATATATATATATATATATATATATATATATATATATATATATATATATATAATTAATTAATAATATATCATACATAGTATGTATTAATAATGGGTTACCTGCTGGAATTGCAATGTTTTTGACTACATCCTCGTGTTGAACGACGCAGGTGTAATTACTCGAGCTTGCTTTCTGTTCATCTATGATGAGCATGCTGGTCACTCTGACCTCTTCACCCTTGTCTTTTTGCTCCAGCAGGTCATCTGTGTCTGACAGTTCCACCGTCTTACCGTTTTGATCCTTCCATGTGAACCTCACCAGGTCTGGAAACATGCCTCTGGCCTGACATAGCAGTGTACGCTTTCCATTTTCGTCTTTGTTGGATATTGGGTATGCAGACAATTCAGGTGATTTTGCTTTCTTGTCTGTCGCAACACAGAATGACCATGGCATTAAAGCATTGATTGTATCTTGTAACCATGTTTTTAATAAGAAATTTTCTGTAATCACTTATTTACATCGTTTCTTTGCTGTTTAGAGCTCATTCTCAGTACCCTTGTAAGGAGGATTTGATTCACTTTGCATCTGAGATATTCACATCATAATCAGGATGTCTTATTATCCCTCAGACTCCTCTGTTTCCAGTGATACCTCTTCAGGTCCCTCTGCAGGTTTCTAATGGAGTTTCTTAATTGTCAGTGATACATTCTGCATGACTTCTCTTTACTGCTGAACAATTTAGTGTGTTTGGCTGCTTGAAGGACACAGAGCATTGTGTTATTTATTTATTTAGCCTGCAGTGTCACCTGTGCAGCATTGTCTTATTTATACAGTTTGTTAGCATATATACCGTGTAAACAGTCTGGTGCAGAGGGTTTGGTCATCCCTGGCCAAATTACATGTAATACAATCTATGAATGTATCAATGACTTACTTAATGACTTTTGTTTGTGTAATCGAACATATTTTTGAAAAAACTATATATATATATATATATATATATATATATATATATATATATATATATATATATTGTATTCACAAAATATATGGCACTGTTCATGGCATGTTTCTTTTCTTATTTAATATCATGTTTTATAAAAATAGAAGTAAATAAAAAAGTAAATAAATATGGTATCAAATAAAAAAGGTTACAGTTACAAATTGCAGTTTTATAAGGTGGGGGAGAGTGTATACTTGGATCTCTTACATAAATTGTAAGAGATCCTTCGACCTTGATCACTTATTGACATCAAAATGTAACCAACCTCTTCCTTTAAATACATTTTTTAGGTCCTTTACACAGACCTTACATGATGAAATAAGGCTTCTGCATTAGATTTCTGAATTGGCATGTATTTTATACCCATTACCTGATTTAAATTGCTTTCTAAAATTTCGAAAACTATGCTTTTTGAAAAAAACATATAAAAGTGAAAAAGTAATAATAATGTTTATTTGGGAAAGTGTAGGAATAACTTAATTATTGCTGTGTTGATGTTTGAAGACTTGATAGGATCTGTTTTTGAGGGTGCATGTTTTTTTTGTTTTTTTGACTTCCAAGAACATCAATACATCTGAGGTACTGACTTTTAGTAACTATGTACATTTGGGCTGTAAATGTTTGCCTAACATTTACAATCAGTATAATGTAAAACAGGTTTTAAGCACATTTACGCTGTTCAGTTGAACTGTTTCCGGAGAACAGGCTGGGGTAACCTTGAATAATGCAACACAAAAAAATATGATGTTCACAAAAGATAAACATTGCATTTAGGTTTAATTATAAACATGTCTCATGTTATATAGTTTTACAGTGACATTTAAAAAAGCCTATAGATACAGATTACTATGGCCTAAAGTGTTGAGGTTTTTGAATTCTCATATGCTTACGGGTGGATATTTATATGGTTACAAAGTAATTCATCTATGTTTGTTATGGATGTGAAGCAGAAGTAACGAACCACAAGTCGTATTCCAGTGGTTTTTATTCCAAGCAATGTAAAGTGAGCAATTTCTCAGGAAAATTTAAACACATTTCTTAGTCAGCTATTGATTCTTGCATTGAAAGGGTTTCTGAATAGAGCTTTATACAATATTAAACACTTAGTTAATTAATAAAGACTGAAATGAATTGAGAATTGAATTCATACCAGTGAGAATTGGCCGTGTTCCAGATTCAAATATTTTGTAGGCATACCCACACTAAAAATAACAGTATTTATTTAAGTATGTGAAAAGTCTTGCGATAGCGCGGAGGTTTCTTAAATAGATACAGTGTCTGAAAGAATTTGAAAAGATATATTTCTTACCTGTCACATAAAGTCTTGTACCTGATCCAAAGATTTTCACACCTCCCACAGTATTTCATTCTGAGACAAAAACACTTGTATCAGTCTTTATAGATACAGTAAGTGTTTCTCTGGGTTCAACAAGAACATCCTCATAGAAGGCCTGTTGTGAATTTAGTGGATGTGAATTTCAGTTCGTCCTTAGTCATATAGCAGAAACATGTTAAACAAGAGATTCAGTGTAGAATTAGAATATCTAGGAAGTTCTTATAAAAACTAGTCATTATCTCACCACTAGGAGCTGCTGCTGCTGCTGGCAGGTTTTTTCTTTAAGAAATGAATGATTTTAGATCATGTAGGATTTCTATGAAAAACTCTATTCAAAACTATTTTACTCACACAGTTGTAGTCAGATATCATACACTACATACACTATGTGGACAAAGGTATTGGGACAATATCAGGGGTTAAAAAGAGGGTGATGAAACCAAGGGCTATAAAGAGGGAATTAATCCTGCTTTTGTTGGAGTAACTGTCTCAGCTGTCCAGGGAAGGCTTTCTGATTTTGGAGCATTGCTGTAAGGATTTGATTGCATTCAGAGACAAGAGTGTTAGTGAAGTAAGGATGTTGGGTAATCACCACCCCACTCATCCCCAAACTCGTTCTAGAAGTATTGGGTAAAGCACCTTCGTTCCACAGTTTCACTGCTCCACAGCTCAGTGCTGGGGTCTTTTTACCCCTCTAGCCCATGCCTGGCATTAGGCATGACTAATGTCTGGTTTATCCCTACAGGCACTAGGCAAGTTGTGCGTGTGCATTTGGGTGCAATGGGTGCAACTTAAAGGAGCTAAATGCATTCATTAGAAGGGGTGTCCACTAACATTTGGACACATCGTGAACATCTGATTGAGTGTACAGCATGCATCTTTAAGGAATTTTACGAATTTGGTATAGTTTTTATTTGGGGGCAGGGGGCTTGGAAATCAACACAGGGTCAAAATTGTACATTCAAACATAAACAGATGCATACATCCAATTTGATTATAAATTCAGTGGTGCTGAAAGTTCCAAAAAGAGTCCAAGGCCACTTAACTTTCTGTTTGTGGTCATGATTGACTACAGCTGGTAGATTCTGCACAATTGCTTGTTTGACAGCACTAATTAGATTGACCAACACCCAGTATAATGGGAAAGTCCAAGGAGCTCAGTGCAGCCCTTAGAGGTTTAGTATTAGTCTAATTTTAGGTGTGCTATATGAATATTTCACCTGGTATGTATAAGTTCTACCCTGTGTTGATTTTAGGAAACAGACTTGGAAATATGCATGGACCTGAACCAAACTTGGCAATGTGCATGGTGTGAAGTTGGCTAAGGACAGAGAGAGAGGAAACACCCAAAAGATCGATAAGAGGGGGAAAAGGGCTATACCTCTCACCCAGTAAATGCAGTTATGCTCACTGTGAACTTTGGCCATACGATAAGTGTTATCACAGTTGTTTTTGTGGTAGCCAACTTTATAAATCTTGATTTGATAAAGTACAGTTATTACAGTGGACAGTATTGTCTGTAGTCAGTCCAGTCACTTTGCAGTCGATTTTATCCTCTGGTATTTTCCAGGAGTGTTCACTTTGCTCCACTGTCAGTCCCAGTATAGTTTTCAAAGTCAAACACAATATTAGCCACATTTTCAGAACTATTTTACTGAATTTTAATAAGCAATTTTCAATAAGCTTAGCATGGTTTTTACCTTTACTTAAAAAGGCATTAGGCATCTGATTGTGACAGCACTCTTTAATTCACCATTTAGGTCAGTTTGCATGAAGGCTGGTCTAGAAACCTCTCACCTGTGAAAAAATAATAATAAAAGAGCAGCACACTGAGGGAACACAAAGAAAGACAAAAAGGCAACTCATTGAAAATATCACGATCAATGTTATGATAAAACATTTAACATTTAATCTGTCTAAACATCCCAAAATGCTTAAAGAGAAGCAACCAACTGTAGTCAATCATGATCACTAATAAAGATAAGAGGCTTTAGCCTGGAAAACTTTCAGTTCCACTGTAATAATTGGCTAACTGGCTATAATTTGAACCCTATGTCGATATCCACCCATCGCCCCCTCGAGTGTAACAAAAAACGGTGTAACAAATCCTTGTTTATCCAAATATAGATGCATATTGTACACTCATTCAGACATACACTATATGTCCAAATGTTTGTGTCCACAAACACTCCTCTAAAAATACATTCAACCTTGTTGGGGAGCATCTGTCCACCTGACACATCTGGCTGGTGTGCATCATTAATATGCCATGCTACCCTCTGGTGGTCAGGAGGCATGAAATAGAACTGTGTACATGTAACTGTGCATGACGTGTTTTGTGTGAAATGTGCTCAGGACAGAGTCAAGTCAAGTCAAATTTATTTGTATAGCGCTTTTTACAACTGTTGTCGTCACAAAGCAGCTTTACATAATTAGTACTTAATAAAGAACAGAGACAGAGAAGAAAGAAGGAATAACATGAAGCGTCAAAGACCCCCGTTAGCAAGCCAACGGCGACAGTGGCAAGGAAAAACTCCCTCAGAGCTGGAGGAAGAAACCTTGGGAGGAACCAAGACTCACAAGGGGGACCCATCCTCCTCTGGTCAGACTGTTTTAAACAAAGCAGATACAACAGAAAGTTGAAAGTGGTGATATTAATAGTGTCAGACAGCCACGAGTTAATCTAGGTTTCAGCACGGCCACCAAAACAGGCAGACGGGTGAGCCATGGGTGGTGGGGGGTTGGGGGGGGGCCCGCTGGCCGGACTGGTAGGTGGCAGCTGGTTAGATGCAGGTAGAGGGGACCTCAGCGGGCAATCTTCCTGCAGGTCGGGCTGGGTGGCCATTTACTCGAAGAAGGTAAAGGAAAGACCAGAGATCAGTGAGAAGGGGAAAAAAGGGCTATACCTCACACCTTGTGTTCTATTACATGCCTCCTGACCACCAGAGGGCAGCATAGCCTATTGATGATGCACCACCAGCCGCATCAAGGAACAACAGAATAGCCAAAGGCCACGTTAATGCTATAGAACATTAAGGCGGTCTAAAAGACGACCATGTGGCTAATGCACATTGCCCGGAAGGGTCACCCAACATGCGGAGAGGCCCCTAGTAAATTGGTATACAGTGCCACTAGGGGTTGGGGCACCTGGTACCTGGTAGCATAATGACTGAGTAAAGAAAATTTGAGTGGGGCACAACTGTACTCATCGATACGCTATATAGCGTTGTGGATTTCACACAGTCAGAGTTTGTGTACAGGATATGAATAATTACTCTCACTGTGGGCCCACCCAGCAGGCACAGTAATACACTGCAGAATGGCTCTTCCTCAGTAAGTGCACTTTTAGATCATTGTAGCCAGTTGATACAGAGAAGTCCTCTCTGTCTGGATGGTTCAGATCACGAACAAAGCTACTGCCGTCTTTTTTGACATAAAGTATTCTTTTGAGAGCTTCACCGTCTTTCTGCTGGTACCAGTGGACATAACTGCCACCTGACAGTCCAGTTACTCTGCAGGTGATATAAGCGCTTTTGCCCTCTGGCTTTGTCCAGGAGAGTTCAGTTTGCTGTACGGTCTGTCCCAGCACAGTTTCTGTGAATATTTACTCAAACTAAGCATTTTTTCTTTTGAAATGTTTAATTGATTTTTAATGAGCCCCCTTAAGATACATACCTGTACTCAAAGAGAAGAGAAAAGCATATAATGTGATGAGCGTTTTCATTTTGTTGTAAAATAATATATATGCTCAGAGCAATACTCAGTTACACACGTGTCTGCATGAAGGCTAGTGTTGCAGAAATTTCTCAGCTTTAAGACAATGCCATTTCCTAAGGAGGAGCTTGATTTCCTTTGCAGCTAGTATTGCATGCGTTATACAGTGCCTTGGGAAAGTATTTACCCCTCACAAACTGGAGTTAAATGGTTTATTTGTGGATTTGCATTATTTCATTTGCAGAACATGCCTACAATTTTGTTTTTTTTTAATCAAACAACACATATGTATTTAGTGGCGGTAGTATTAAAGGTAAAAGTGTTAACAGTTGTAGTGGAGGTTGTAGTAGCAGAAGTAGTGGTGGTAGTAGTAGTAGAAGCGGTAATGGTTGTAGTGGAGGTAGTAGAGGTAATGTAGTGGGGATAGAAGTAGTAGTATGGCATAATTGTGGAGTAGTGGTAATAGTTGTAGTGGTGGTAGTAGTAGCAGTGGTAGTAGTAGTGGTGGTGGTGGTAATGTGTGTGTGTGTGTGGAGGTAGTAGTAGAAGTAGTAGTTAAAGTGGCGGTAGCAGTAGTAGTAGTGGTAAAAGTTGTAGTGTATAGCAGCAGTTGTGGTAATGGTTATGTAGAGGTAGTAGTAGCAGTAGTAGTAGTGGTAATAGTTGTAGTGGAGGTAGTAGCAGCAGTAGTGGTGGTAATAGTTGTAGTGGAGGTAGTAGTAAAAGTTGTAGTGTATAGCAGCAGTTGTGGTGGTAATGGTTATGTAGAGGTAGTAGTGGTAATGGTTATGTAGAGGTAGTAGTAGCAGTAGTAGTAGTGGTAATAGTTGTAGTGGAGGTAGTAGCAGCAGTAGTGGTGGTAATAGTTATGGAGGTGGTAGTAGTAGAAGTAGTAGTAATGGTAATAGTTGTAGTGGTGGTAGTATTAACACTGGTAGTTGTAGTGGTGGTGGTAATGGTCATGTGAAGGGAGTAGTAGCAGTGGTAGTAGTTGTAGTGGATGTAGTAGTGGTAATAGTTCAAGTGGAGGTAGCAGTAGAATTGGCAGTAGTTGTAGTGGTAATAATTGTGGAGGTAGCAGTAGAATTGGCAGTAGTGGCAGTAGTTCCCGGTACTCACCACTACACAACTCCAGCACTTCTACATTTTACTTTGGCTGTACTATGACCTTTTCTTGCATAAGGACACGTCTCATTTTCCTTAGCCCATGCTATCTACCTAGCAATGCTGCTTTGCTAGTGATAGGGGTAGTTCACATAAATAGGGATTGGCCTTGCAAAATGGGTAAAGAAATAGGTGAAATTATAAAACAAAGGTAATATTATAACATGAAGTGTGATGTGAATTGGAAAACAATAATAATTAACAATAACTTTTTTAGGGTGAGGAGTGTTTCTTTATGTAAACTTGAATGCAGTTTCCTGTCATCCATCTCTGCTCTCTTCTTTGGGTGTTTTTGTACAGGATGTGAATCTTTACTCTCACTGTGGCCGTCCCAGCAAGCACAGTAATACACTGCTGAATGGATCTTCTTCAGTGTTTTCACCTTCAAATTGTAGGTGCCTTCTGTTATGGTGAAATCCTCTCTGTCTGGATAGTTAGCATCAAGCACTTTGCTAGTGCCACCATTATTGACATACAGGATTCTTTTGGGAGGTTCTCCGTCTTTCTGCTGGTACCAGTGGACATAATTGCTAGCGCCCAGCTCAGGCACGTTACAGCTGATGAAA
The DNA here is from genome assembly GCF_030463535.1 of Salminus brasiliensis. Classification (NCBI taxonomy): domain Eukaryota; kingdom Metazoa; phylum Chordata; class Actinopteri; order Characiformes; family Bryconidae; genus Salminus; species Salminus brasiliensis. The sequence continues at coordinate 29,510,897 of NC_132886.1, forward strand.
ACCGTTTTGCCCTCTGACTTCAACAAGGAGAGTTCAGGTTGCTCCACGGTCAGCCCCAGCACAGTTTCTGTGATCAACAATGAACTGAATATCAGGTAAAGTAATGTTTTCTTTTGTGAAAAAATTGTTTTTTTAATTTGTACTGGCTTCTCGTTAGTTTTGTACTTACCCACACTCAGAGAGATAATAAGCACATGTATGATTGTAAGCATCTTCATTTTTAAACTATACACCTCATACAACACTCTGTTACACCTGCTCTGTGTGTTTTCATAAACACTAGTGGTACACACATCTTTCAGCAGTGAAAGAATGATGTCATTTCCTGGGCTGATGATTGGCTAGCTTTACAGCCAGTACTTTTGGTGTTCTATTTGTTACTTTATGATTGAAGACAAATAAATAATGAGATATACTGTATTATTAAGAGCAATTAATAGTGCTAATAGTACTAATAGAAAAGGCAGTAGTATCAGAAAGGGATGTGTTTTTATAAACTAGCATTTGCAGGTAATCTGATGCAGCCATGCTTTCTTATGCTTTTGCAGGTTTTGGCAGTGGTCCGCCTTACAACTCCGCCGATGTATAAACTGCGCCACTGGTGGGCCATCATGGTGTATTGACTCCCACAAGTTCTAAAGCAATATAATAGGTGGTAGATATTCTGACTGACACTAGAGGGTACCAGTGGTCTGTGTTTTGGTCTCTTCCTTTTTTAGTCCTAAAATTACAGAAATGAGAGTCAATAAAACAGTGTGTTTTTGAGCTCTGAGCATGCTAGGACAGTCCAGGATCGGTACAGAACAGTCCAATATAGTTGAGGGCCAGTCCAGGACAGTCCAAGAGCAGAACACAAGCAGGGTATATAGAGGGGTATCAAGCCCCCCAGCATTGAGCTGTGGAGCAGTGGAACTGTGTTCTCTGGAATGGTGGTGCTCCATCCAATACTTCTGGGATGAGCTGGGGAGTTGGGTCTATGGTAATAATCCACCATCCTGACCTTCAATACTCATGTCACTAAACGCAAAATCATATTCTCACAGCGATGCTCCAAAACCTAGTAGAAAGCCTACCCTGGACAATAGAGACTAGAATAGCTACTCCATATTTACTCCTGTGGCCTGTCTGTCTACTGATGTTTAGAAGTCTATAGAAGTCTACACTGCCTCTTGTGAGCTAGGCTACTGAACACCTAACATTCTTCATTTTAAGCATTTAAGCATTGATACAGTAGCTTGTTAACTGCTAATAGTGAAAGGTTTTATTTTATTAAGAGCAGTTGTACCACTAGTATTATTACAAGAGGCAGTAGTATTCATCTGCCTCAATGATGCCAGTACAGTGTATAAACTGCACTGCTGTTGGGCCATCAAGTGGCCAAAAAGTTGTCTCACTGTGGGCAAAATGTTTTATTTAAACTTTATCAGTCCACAGGACTGGGGTTGATTAGATTTTATATTGAAAACATCATATATTGATGATTAATTTCTGCAATCAAGACACAGGGTTTGATGACCCTTCCATTGAGATAAGAAAACATAAAACCTTACCTTCACTTGAACAAAGGGGCCTAGGTCACATTTTTACCAACTTCATTTCGACGCTTGGCATTGTGCTTAATGATGTTAGGTTTGCATGCAGCCGCTCAAGCATGAAAACCTTTGCCATGAAGCTCCCAGCAAACAGTCTTTGTTCTGATGGTAATGCCAGAGGAGATTCGGAATTCTGCAGTTACTGAGTTGGTTCAGCGTTGGTGACTTTTATGCCTGCCTCACCACTAGCTGACCCTACTCTGCTGTGGTTCAGACCACTTTTCCCCATTCTTTCACTAAGGTGTGTAAAGGCAGACTGAAGGCTAAACTGAGACTACATAAACTAAGTCTGAATAACTGTCCAACTTTCAGGTTTAAACCTAATCATCTTCATTCTTTTTATTTCAGCTTTTCCTTGAATGTGAACTACATCCAGAGCACAGAGAAGAGCACCACCACTTAGTACTTCAACCATTTTGTTAAATTAAATCAAATCACATTTATTGTCATATCACATTAACACAGGTGTAAAGGTGAGTGAAAAACTTATGAACAGTATACACACATTATTGCATTGTTTAAAATGTACAGGTTTAATATATCATCTGTGAAATGTTTACACTGCTATTAACATATAGGCATAGAATGAGGTGTGGTGTAATGGGTAAGGTTTCTCATTGCACATTATGCTATTTTTGCACATAAGAGAAATTTTCATTCTAACATGCCCATAGCAAAATGTGCAGCCAATGTCAGCTGTAAAAATATATATATTAATAATAAATAAATAAGAAAATAATATTTTAAAATAAATAGAATTCAACATACTGTTTTTTTTTCAGTTTACAGTTAACAATTTTCTTACATACATAGGTTACTAATAAATAAAAATACAAAACACACAAACATGTACTTCTGCTCAACTTCAAATTCTAACTCAACTCAACAAAAGTACATTTGCGATCACCCAGCTACAAACTTAGTTTAGTCAAAATGTATCCTGAAATTTATCCTAGCTTGCATTTTGTTTGTTAACCATATTTTGTAAACAATATACAGTATATTTATTTTGATTTTTCTTTTGTTTCCACAACAGCTGAGACACCTGCAGGCATTTCTTTATTGTGGGCTGGCTAGCTTTCACTGTCTCTTAATGATAAACGCCCAGACATTTCCTCCAGTCGGACGCCTCTGACTTTACCGACATTTCTGTGTCTAAATATGTGTAATACTTTAATGTTAACTAAATAAATAATGAGTAACCGGGTAGACTTAAATCTTTAAATTCATGGAGGGTCAGATAAATTTACATTACAAAAAGTATGACATGGATTGTGCTTTTGTTTGATGTTCAGTTAACACTTCGGGTCAGCTACAAATAATGTTCAGCTAAATTGCAAAACTTTGTGTTCCTAGTGAGACAGAGGGTGTTGAACACACAGAAGGTCCATTATTTTCTACATTTTCTATAACAACTCGTTTCTGCAGTTTAATGAGTTTCATTAAATTATTTCATTACATATGTCCTGTTGGCAGCTTTTGCCATCAATAAGAATTAGCACATGAATTGAACCTTGCCTCCTGTTGGAGCACATCAGAATCAGAATCAGAATCAGAAATTCTCGAAATTCTGATTCCAGGAGGGAAATTACAGTTGTTACAGCTGCAACCGTTCATGTAAGAATAAACACACTATAAAATAAACACTCTATAACTAAACACTGTATAAAATAAATAAATAAAATACATTTAGAACAAAGAGAAAAAAAGATAAAAACTTGTAATGTAATATATATATATATACATTCTAAATGTATTTTATTTATTTATTTTATACAGTGTTTAGTTATAGAGTGTTTATTTTATAGTGTGTTTATTCTTACATGAATGGTTGCAGCTGTAACAACTTTAATTTGTTATTACATATTATATGAATTTAGTAATTGATTGACATGGTCAAAATCAGGTCCTCACAGACGCTGTGCTGTTTGAGAATTAGTCCAAAATTAGTCTAAAAATGACTCTGTATGATCTGATATTTTTAGAGTGTTAGTTCATATTGAAGCCAAGGGATGCAAAAGTCATGCACAAGTGTAGGGGTGGTATGGTGTCTCATGGTGCATCTCCTGCTTGCTGTCTGTCTGTAACCACTTCAGCCACAAATGAGAGCAGAAAACATCTCACACTCTGCTGCAGCTAATCCGCTCTGCAAACTGTGGTAAAGCTGCTGTGTATGAGTGTGTTTTTCCAGTAAACATGCTCAGCTGCACTGCATACCGACCCCACCACACTTTCCTCCCACAGCCCTTTCCACATCATAATCTCAATCAGATTATTAAACTACTGCCACAGATAAAGAACAGCGTCTAACTGAAACTGAGTGCAGAATAAGTGTATGGCAACCCTAATAGAAGAGCGGGTACAGGATGTTGATCTGGGGGGAGGAATGGGTACATGTTGAATAGTGTGTGTGTGTGTTTTCATTTATTTGTTCGCTATTTTTTATCTGTTGATCTATGTGTAAGCATCATGTGAAATACGTCAGATCAGTCTGTGTAGAAAAATCAAGAAAGAAAACAAGAAGAAAAGGCCTGAGTTTTGTTGAAGAAAGACTATGATTCTGCTATGATTCCACGATTACTCTAGCAACATATGATTTAAAAAAAATTATCAAAAAGCTGTAAAAAACGGTGAAATGTTAGATGTATATAGAATGATGGACACTGATGTAATTCATTTCATAATAATTGATAAAACCTGTAAACAATATGAATAAAATAAAGCTATAAATCATATCCAGAGGACCGAATGTCTGACTAAATCTCAAGGCAGAGAAATCGTAAAACTGTACGTAGGTATATCATTCCTTTAACATCAACCTTATGTTGATCCAGAAACACTTAATATACTGAATAAAGCAACAGAAGTTACCATTTGGTGCCTAGTTTATACTCTGTACCCTAATCAGCCATTACATTAAAACCACCTGTCTAATATTGTGTATACTGCTCTCTTTTGCTGTCAGAAGAGCTGAGGCATAAACTCCACAAGACACAGCCAGCATGTTTCACTTTTTCAACAGCAAGTGCTTTGGTAGCTTGGAGATCAGACCCATACGTCCAGCCATCACAGATTGGTCCTTGTTAGAGTGGCTCAGATTCTTATGCTTGCAAGTCCCCCTTCTTTTAACACATGGCCTTCAAGAACTGACTGTTCACATGCTGTGTAAAATGTCCCACCCCTACAAATGCCACTGTGACCAGATAATCAGTGTTCTTCACTTCACCTGTCAGTGGTTTTAATGTTATGTCTGATTACAAATCCTGGAACCTTTTGCATTATTAACTACTTTTACTACTATTCATGTCTATGGTGTACTAAAAAGTACTTCATAAATCATGATATTAAATAAGTAAGCTATTTTTAATACTTCTACTTTTTAATTAATTTTTAATTTCATTCTGTTTATTTGTTGACAGTATCTTTATTGCATTGACAGTTTACTTACTGCCTCATATGTGTACCACACACTTGACAGTAGCCAACATGAGCAGATAATCAGTGTTGTTCACGTCACCCGTCAGTGGTTTTAATGTTATGGCTGATCAACGTAAACCTACATTGTTTTGGTTGCACATGTATATAAAATGTAAACAGCAGTGTAATGAAACTGAGATCATCAAACAGAGTCACCTTTTTTAGTTCAGCATCTTTATTTAAACAACAGCAAAATCTGACAACTGTGATTTTTAAAAGCAGCAAATAAAAAAGCAAGAGAAAATATTCAGTGCTTTGTGTCCAAGATGAACTATATTAATGGGTATAATCAAAATGAATCATCACTCTGGGAAGTTTAGACGCACTCATATCTACATTGTTTTTATGAGACTTGAGATTTGTTCACTTGTTCTGGTCTGGTGGATTCACTGCTGACAGACTTGCTGTTTCCAGCTCTCCTCTTGTACAGCAGGACACACACGGCGCAGAAATACACCACGTTCTTCCCAAGCAGTGCCATATAAGTCACACTGAACAGATACAGCTTGCGGACGATCCCAGTCGAACCTGCAGAAGAGAAATATAGATCATTAGTGATCTGATCCTAATGTAATGTACAAAATTCAGTCTCCATCAATCTGTTATAAAACAGACAGAAAGACAGAGAGAGACTTCCCAACTCTGAAATTGCATTTTATTCCTGAAATGGAAATGGTTAGATTAGCTGTATTTTTTTTTTTACCATGGTCTTCTGATTGTTCTTGTTCTTGTTGTTCTTGTTGTTCTTGTTGTTCTGGGGGCTGACAGGTTGGGTCTGAGCCAGAATTTGGGTTGACCTCAGGTTGTTTCTCCTCCTCTGTAAAATACCAAAACTACAGTTATTTTTGTAATTATAGGCTCAGAATTCTCGACTAATTTGATTAAAAAATCTGGCTATGAAATATTTTGTAATTATAGTGAAAGTCACACCAAAAACAAGTTATCAAAATCTGAAATACTTGATTGATCCCAGATTAGATGTAAAATAAAAAGAACATTTTTATATTTACATGATTATAAATTATATGAATATAATAATAACAACAATAATTACCATTAATATTATTATTATATGTTAGTAAATAATTGTGTACAACATTGTAATTTCTTCAACATCAACTTTGTGTTGATCCAGAAACACTTGATAAATTGAATTAAACTAAACTGAAGTTACCATTTGGTGCCTAGTTTATACTCTGTACACTGATCAGCCATTACATTAAAACCACCTGTCTAATATTGTGTAGTCCTCTCTCTTGCTGTCAAAACAGCTCTGAGCTGCCACATGTTTTTACCACGGCCTTCTGCTTGAACTTGCTTTTTTGATCCAAATGAAATTCAATTCCAATAAAAGGCTAAAATAGTTTACATTGAAATGTTGTAATGAAATATGAAATATTTTTACTTAACAATCACATTTATATAATCATATTTAGTTTGAATATGCTCACTGCACTCATTATGATTAATTGGAAGCATGTGGCCTAATTGAATCAAGTTTATACTGCGATTTATTTGTTGTTTATTTGTTATTTGTTTTACTGTGATGTATTTGTTGTTCTGTATCTGTGTGTTTGTGTTTTATTCTTATATCCTGAGTGTTCTACAGGCAAAAACACAAGTCCTGCTCAGATAAACTGTTTTAAACATATTTTGTGGCTGCCAAAGATACAGGACTGTATATATGTATACTAATCTGTGACCTCCAGAAATATTGGCACATCTTATTTATTTATTTAGTTAGTTAGTTAGTTAGTTAGTTAGTTATTTGTTCCCTCTTTGAAAGGTACAGTTTCTCATATATGTTGGTGTAAGAAAAAGAAAAGAGGAGCAGGGCAGAGGACCGTTTACCTTTGGTACTTGCTGGGATGACGACACTCTCTTCTTTATTTTCACTGCCGTCGTGTTGGACGGAGCAGGTGAACGTGTTAGAGCTTGCTCTCTGCTCATCTATGATGAGCATGCTGGTCACTCTGGCCTCTTTACTGTCTTTCTGCTCCAGAAGGTCTTCTCCCTCTGACAGTTCCATGTTCTTACCACTTTGATCCTTCCATGTGAATTTCACCAGGTCTGGAAACATGTCTCTGGCCTGACACACGGCAACCATTTTCCCATCTCTTGTCTTGGACATTGGGTACGCTGACACTTTCGGCTTTTTTACTTTTTCATCTGTTTCAACACAGAAAGTTCCAAACACTGAGAGCACAACTTTGGTTTATGGTGCATTAAAGAGGTTTTTCATCAGGACTGTTTTAATCAAGAGTTTAATTTCAAAGCCCTGTATAGCCTATTCATTCACAGCTGTTTTGGTTATTGGTGATTAATTCACAAAATTGTAGGTATTTATTGTAATTATATAATGGTTATTCATTCATGTATAAGATTAAAATAAATCATAACCAAAGTTACCTGTGCTTAAGTATTAATATTTATTGATTTATTTTAATTACTTTTCTCTTTTTCAAAACTTATACATATTTGGTATATTTGGAATATATTTTGGAATGGAATATGACAAATCTAATCAAGAAAATAAAGGGAAACTCTCCTCCTCAGCATTGGCTGGATTGCTGTTGGTTGAATACTTTTGAAAAACATTCTCCATATTTTAACAATTTTCATCATTATTAGAATGGTGTTATACATTTATCTCCAACCAGTTTGAGCACTTTTTGGGCAAAATTGCACGTTTTATTGTTTTTGTTGGTTTTCTTTCAGTAAGAATAAGTGAATAAATAGTTTGTTCAATGTAATTCTGCATGTTTTTGACACAATTTCTGTTGATTTTTTTTTTTATTCAACATGTTGGAAAAATACACCAATGTGTTTGTGTTACTTTTTCACACATTTTGCAATATGTACAATTAAACTACTAAACAACAAATATTATTTTAGAATGTGCAGAAAGTGTGTTCTCTGTTCTCTATTGAGGAAGCCAAGCACTTAATTTCACCAGGGGGTGCCCAAAACTTTAAATCAAACTGTATATGGCACATACATTTTTTTAAATTATTGTTTTTTCCACAAAAGATTGAGTGTTGACAATAATACTTAATCTTAACATCTGTACTCTTACTGTGTTAAATCTTCCTGTAGAGCCTGTTTAAATGACATCTTGTTGATTTCTTGCTGAAAATAAGTTACCCTACACATATTTTCTGTAATTTCCAGATCACAGTGCCTGTTTATCATCATAATTTGACATATTGGAAAATTTTATATCAAATGTTTTATTATTTTTTTCTAAAATGTTGAATTGTGCAGAAATATGTAGAAAATGTGCAACTTGCTTTCACATCACATTCACATCTTGCTTGCACAAACCTTTGAATTTGATTGTATGTACATACAGATAAAGTAATTTATGAACATGTTGTATACATATCTTTAGCCATACACTCTAAGCAAAACAGATTCTTTGACTTCTTTACCAATATTTGGACCCTTTTTGTGCTGCTATATAGATAGATTTTTTAAATGTTCACATACAAATCTAATTACAAAATAAATTACTGATTCAAGAAACTCTTTAAACAAGCAAAGAACCATTTAAGCATTTATAGAGTTCTGTGAGGTTTCATAGTTCTATATAAAAGTTTCTTTTACTTGTTCATAATCTTGCAGTAGGCTTTGAAGAACTTTTTTTTGAACGTTTTTGACTTTTGGTCACATTTCAGAATGTGTTTGAGTGTTTTAAAATCGCAGGTTTTAACTCCCATTATTTGTGACTATTTTTAACCTTACACAGACACAAAACAATCTTACATACAGCATAGTTTTTCACATATTACATTTAAGTTATAGGAGGGTCTTGTAGATGATTTTTTTTATTTCGAAATGTATTTATATTTATGTTGATTTACACATTGTAAACAACTACAATTATTACAAATTATAATATCTAAATACATACTTTAAAAATAAATTATTAACATTTTCAATTGCAAGATGATTCTAGACATACAACATCAAGGTACTATAATAAAATTATTGACCAGAATTCATCATGTTTAAAAAGTCCTTACTTGTTCAACTACTTTTTAAATTGCTTTTAAGTAAATAATATTTCCTCTAAAATGAACTTTTATCAGTAAGATAAAACAAATTACAAGAAAAAGTGCATTTACTCACCATGTGCCGTTTACATTTTCTTTAATTATTAATAAGCAGATACATGTAAACAACACATGGTTTGACTCTGCATATTTGTTGTTTTTTTACTGAGATAAAGTTGTGTACATTTAGATGTAAACCAAGACCAATTCAGACCAGGTGTTTATTCAGAATGTGTCTGCAGACAGTGAGCATATAGCACCCATTTCCCCACATGCACTGCAACATTTAGAGCATCTTCCAGACTTCCAGAAACTTTTTAATATACACTTTTCTTACCATGATTAAATGAATGGTTGATTTTGTGAATATCAAATATTAGAAACATTGTAACAAAGTTTCGCATAATACTAATCATTAAGCCTGTATTTACACACACATGCAAATAGATTAGGACATTAATTGTAAATTGTTTGTTAGTATTACTTTGCAGAACATAAAATGAGAACTGATTTACTAAAGTAATTGCATTAATTATAAGTTGTGTTCTAGCTCTAAATATTTTAGAAAAGTGTCTAAAGCCACACTTACAAATATTGTATAAGTACAACTTCTAACAGCAAAAAAAATAGATACAGCCTTTTCCAATGTCACAAACTCATTCAGTCTTTAGATTTAATAGTGTTGAACTTTTGCATGTTTTCTCTTTAGCACATTTAGCACATAAACAGTATATATATAATGCTAATTTCTTACCTGTTACATAAAGTCTTGTGCCAGAGCCGAAGACTTTCTCATTAGCCACAGTGCAACATTCAAGAACAAAAAGTGCTGAGACATAAGCTAAAGGTACATTTCAGCTTAACTTTATCGATAGAAGACAAAAAAGACTAGCAGTTCTCAAGAATTCAGCATTTATATTAAAATCATTTATCCGACCACTAGGTGCTGCCATGTAAACTCTTCATTTGTCAAGTGGAGCTTAACTATGTGTATATGTACATCACACTCATGCAAGAAAGACACATGCTTTCACCATAAACACCGTAACCCATGAACACCTGTTTTTGCTTTTGTTTTATTGTATCACGCTGGTAGTCTTTTATGTCTTTTCAGTGTCTTTTATGATAGTATGTCCATACAAATACACACCGTAGTGTGATGAATATCACCAGGTGCATGGTATATAGTGTATTGCAGAATAATACATTGTCAGTTTAGAGATTATCACTGAATTTATCAGCTTGCTCAGTTACCTGCTTTGACCCTTTTAACTGCAGAGACTGATTCGCTGCAAGCAAAGTACATGCAAATATTAGCTTACACATAGCTTACACATTGATGCAATGTTTATTTCGATATAAAATAAATATGTAGTTTTTGAACTCCATGACCTTCACCACCTATATAAAATATTTACATCCAAATAAGCGGAGTAAAAAAAAGTAGTTCTCTATCTCTCTCTCTTACCATTATCTCCACCCCTGTTTTCATATGCTAGCATGGCATGTATTTTAGCCTGGTTAGCTCTCAGTGTGTTATTTATCTGCTCAGTGCACAGTGCTACACTACATTATTCAGTTCAGAAATAACAAAAAGTACTTTGTTACCAACACAGTTCTCAGGATGACTCTGGAGAAAGATCTGTTTGAATATGATCGATATTCACAGGTGATGTTCAGGGGAAATGAGATGATGACCAAAAGCATGTTCTAACTGACTTTATCTAAATAAAACAATGTTTCATTTTACCAAATACACCATGATAAAAAAAAAAAACATTTTTGTACATGTCTATGCAGACTGGCTGATCACAGTTAACTGGTTAATATTCCCGACCACAAGTCGATCTAGTAACCCTAGTAAATTAACTATAAATGACTGCTTTAGTTATCATGTGCTTTCCTCTTCATCAGTGGTTGTTAGTTAGGTAGTTAATCAGGGAGATATTCACCACACATACAGTCGTACCGCTCAAGTGTTTCACTGAGCACACTGAGCACATCATCCACACTGCAGGCTACAAAGCAAGTATAAACATGAATAACCTGAATATGATTAACCTGTAGATTCCCCTTGGTTTGGTAACTTTTATCAATAATTTATAAATAGTATAAATAGTCCCCCTTGTGAGTCTTGGTTCCTCCCTAGGTTTCTTCCTCCAGCTCTGAGGGAGTTTTTCCTTGCAACTGTAGCTGTTGGCTGCTCACTGGGGGTCTTAGTTTTTTCATCTTTTTATGTTATTTATTTTTATTTTTTTCTGTCTTTTGCCAATTACTGACTGTGTAAAGCTGCTTTGTGATAACAACCGTAAAAAGTGTTATACAAATAAATTTGACTTGACTTGACAGTGGCACATGTTTTAAACCCCACTATGAAGGAGTGCACTTGGGTGAACTTGGGTGAAACTGACCTTGCACTGCTTCCTCAGCCAGCTGATGTTGCTATTTTGGCGTCACCTTCATATACAGTGGGGGGGGGGAAGTATTTAGTCAATCACCAGTTGTGCAAGTTCTCCCACTTAAAAAGATGAGAGGCCTGTAATTGACATCATAGGTAGACCTCAACTATGAGAGACAAATTAGAAAAAAAATCAGAAAATCACATTGTCTGATTTTTGTCTGTCTTTATTTGCAAATAATGGTGAAAAATATTAGGTCAATAACAAAAGTTCCTCTCAATACTTTGATATATATCCTTTGTTGGCAATGACAGAGGTCAAACGTTTTCAGTAAGTCTTCACAAGGTTGGCACACACCGTTGCTGGTATTCCTCCATGCAGATCTCCTCTAGAGCAGTGACGTTTTGGGGCTGTCGGCGGGCAACACAGACTTTCAACTCCATCATGCTCCACTCCAGTGGTCTCCCATTTTCTGATTATTGCTCCCACAGTAGATTTCTTCACACCAAGCTGCTTGCCTATTGCAGATTCAGTCTTCCCAGCCTGGTGCAGGTCTACAATTCTGTTTCTGGTGTCCTTCGACAGCTCTTTGGTCTTCACCATAGTGGAGTTTGGAGTGTGATTGTTTAAGGTTGTGGGCAGGTGTCTTTTATACTGTTAACAAGTTCAAACAGGTGCCATTAATACAGGTAATGAGTGGAGGACAGAGAAGCCTCTTAAAGAAGAAGTTACAGGTCTGTGATAGCCAGAAATCTTGCTTGTTCGTAGGTGACCAAATACTTATTTTCCACCATAATTTGCAAATACATTTTTTAAAAATCAGACAATGTGAATTTTTTTTTCTCATTGTGTCTCTCATAGTTGAGGTCTACCTATGATGTCAATTATAGGCCTCTCTCATCCCACAAGTGGGAAAACTTGCACAATTGGTTACTGACTAAATACTTTTTTTCCCCACTGTATAGTCATTTAGTCTGCTGGACTAAAACGTGCTGGACAAATGTGACTTCCCAGAGATCATGTAGTGTTCATTGGTCATGTAGTTACCAACACTGTGAAGTTCCGGCCCACTTGCTCAGAAGTTACGGCCTTTTCATATTACAGACGCTTTGTTAGAAACTTTGCAAAGCAGGCTGCACCTCTGCATCGTCTAGCTGGGAAAATCGTGCTGTTTGAATGGATGAATGCTTTGAGTGTGTGACTGCTTTCCTCTGCCCCTCTTGTGACACCGGTGGTCCACATTTGATAGGAAAGTCTGGGCCATTGTATGGGCAGTGCTAGAGTTTTAACACTACATTGGGCCGTCTACATTCCCAGTATAACCGATGATCACCCTCTGCTGGGCCACCCTGTGCGTGGACTGTGATATTGACTTGATTAGGCGATGAGGTAGGTGGGTGCTAAAGCTAAGCCCATTTAACTGGGTTATCGTCCACAAGGATGATTCTCGTCCCTGAATGCAGAGGCGCCTGTCTCACCAGATTGCTTTTGTGCATAATTTCACCAGGGTTCGGATGTAAATCAAAGTCTAGTTTACTCCCTCTCACACGACGGCTCTAAAATTAGGTAACTTCAAAGGGAGGATGTAGATATTACCTGTCCATTAGATGGTCTTTTGTGTGGCACCGTGCTTAAGTCTCCTGCAGGACAGAGACAGGTGCAGATAGTGATTCCCAGACACCTTGTGCCTTGTCTGCTCCAGCATCTCCATGGGAGACCTACTTTGGCTCACTTTTCAGCTGAGTGTGTCATTACTGAAGGTCATAAGACGCTGGTGTGAACGGTGTGAGGCCTGTCAGTCATGCAGGTCCCCAGCACCAAAACATAAAGCTCCTATGATAGACCTGCCCCCTTCAGGGTCAGTGTGCTAGTAGGACCCCCCCCCCTCTATGTAGAGATCTGCACAGTCACCAAAACATACTGAAAAATCACATTTCTTAACAATTTCCAGTGAAACAGGTTTTTATGATGTTTTTGAAATACATACTTTACTTTACTAGTATTTTGTTCTCTCCACATTCAAAGATCCTGGTCTGGCATAACTGCCTGGTGGTGTCAAAGATGGAGAGACTTGCTTATAAGGATTTTGGCATGTCCCAGACCACCTTCAATGAGCTTTTCCCCAGGATACCTAGTTAGTCCAGTAAGTTTAACATTTCAACAGTTAAAGTGCAGTTTATCTAAGCTTGACTACAATTTAGCTCCACATAATGAGCAGAAAGTGTAATCCAGCCTTCTCACAAAACATCAGAATAAGGGTTTAAAAACGATTTCTGGGGGAAAATAAAAAATGGTCCTATTAGCACATGGAGAACTACCTGAATTAGACACTGGAGATGGAAAGATAGTTTAGAGGAGAAACATTAGATGAAAAATCTGTTTCATCACTGAAACATAAGGGGATGGGAGCAGGTTCACATCATCGAAAACCAGCCAGTAGAGGCGCTAGACCTGTGGTTGCTTCACTTTTGAGAGACGTTTGCGCTGTCCATGCTTTCTACAGTCACTGGGCACTGGTCTTGTAAATGTGTTTTTTTGCACAGTATAATTTTGTTGCGAATAAAAAATAAATAAAACCAAAGAGAGACATTTTAAACAAAAGTAGGGTTTTGACAAATCAATTAAGGCTGAGCTGAATGTGGTTTGAGTGATTTGAGAGAAGTGCATGTTTATGTACAGTATATTTCCTGAAACTATTTGGGAGGTTGACTATTGACTTCTAGCATTTGTTAGCGATGTAGCAAAGTATACACTTGAAGTAAGGTTTTTTTGCTGAACAACCCCTTAAAATTTAAGAAACAATGTTGACTAGATAACAAAGCATTAGATTTGTTTGAGTGCATGTATGATCAGGCCTGATCATTGTTTAATATTAAAATACAGATGTGTGGCTTAATAGGTAGTGACCTATTCAGACATTGCCTATAATATCTTCCAGATTTATGTACTGAGGGATATACAATTTATTTGGGCAGAGTTCTTGTACAGGACGTGAGTAGTTACTCTCACTGTGGCCGTCCCAGCAGGCACAGTAATACACTGCTGAATGGCTCATCCTCAGTGTATCTATCTTCAGATTGTAAGCATTAGACCTCTTGTCCAGCTTCACAGTGAAGTCCTTTGCCTGGGGATGGTCAGAGTCATGAGTAAGGCCACTGCCGTCTTCTTTAATGCGGAGAATTCTAGTGAGAGCTTCGCCGTCTTTCTGCTGGTACCAGTGGACATAGTTGCTACTGGACAGTCCAGTCACTTTGCAGCTAATAAAAGCTCTCTTGCCCAGCGACTTTGTCAAGAAGAGCTCAGTTTGCTCCACGGTCAGTCCCAGTACAGCTACTGTAATCAGTGTTAAAACAGAAAGTAGTTATCGTAGATTGCTTTTTAATGTTTTCACTACAACATGGAAAAACAATAGACTTAGAAAAGCTAAGCTAAACAGTGCCCTCCCAGCCATCAAGACCTTCATCATATCTTTGATATGACTTACCTAGGACTGAAGAGGTAAGAATGATGTGAATGTATAGACGCATATTTCAGTGAAGTTATGAAGTGGTGTATATGTTTAATGCCACGCTCTCTCTCCTGTACCTTTGCGGTGGAGTTTCGTAAACTGCAGACTTATCAGACCGTCTAGCCTAAAAGTCCTGGTGTCATTTCCTGTAGCGTAAAGCTCAGCCGCTAGTATTTTGTGCATGTGATGTATGGGCTGTGTCTTGCTGTGGTAACCAATCCAGCAGGCGCAGAAGTAAGTGGCAGAATGCTCTGGCTTTAAATCAGGGATTTTCAAAACAAAACTGTGGATTCCTTTCCTTGCAGATTTCAGGTACTCAAAACCACGGTCATTCCTGGGAGTTCCATCGTTGATGCCCACGTATTGGACCCTCCTGAGTTCATCGTCCTTCTTCTGATACCAGTGAATGTTATTCTCGCAGTTTGCTGAGAACTTGCACTCTATGATAGCAAGCTTAGCTGCAGGCTTAGTCATCAAGAGTTTCTGTTCGAGCCTCTCAGCACTGAACACTGTCGGAGGGATAAAAACGCTTCTTGGGTTAAGCAAGCGCCTTGAGCAATCTGTATAACACTGGACCGATGACTACGTCACGGTAGCTAATGATAAACACTGTGGCAGAGATGCTTGTGTTACTAAACAGCCCAATAGCACCAATAGAGGATAAATACCAAACCTTATGAAAGCAAAAGTGCAATTAGACATGGCCTTACCTGTGCTAGTGAGGGCAGTAAGAAGCAGAGAGGAGGTGATGGGTAGAAGCTGCATTGCTGTGAGAAGATGCTTGACACTGTGCTCAGCAGATGTGTGGGGCATCACACAGTAATGTGTACCAACAGGGAAGGGAGGGGACAGTGCAGTTCTCAGTGCTGGTTTGTCCTAAAATGAGGTTAGATTACGTGATCAGGTCAGGTTTTTACTTGTTGATGTGTGATGTGGTTCAGAGTCTAATAAACTCTAATAAAAAATTGTAAAGGATGGGATTTACATCTGTAAGACTCTGTAAGACTCTTTACCGGGCCTGCGGCCTGTTTAATGAAGCTGTAACTCTTACTCCCGCTTCACAGTCACCATTGAACCCCTGGGTGAAAGCATCACCACAGCAAGCGAGAAGAAAAGACAAGTGGGCATTGTTGGTGCCTCTCCTGCCCAGCGATGGACAAATCTTCTAGAGCACTGTATTGAAAACCAGTGAAACCGATAAGGTTAATGCTGTGGACAAGTAGCAGTACCTTGCAAGTGACCCAACTGCCTTTCAAAATATACATGAATGACCTGTTAATTAATTAAACTCAGCACAGTGTTAATCATCATCCAAGGTGGAATAGAAGTTTCACTTGCAGAGACAGTGGGGGCCTGTGGTCGAGCAGCAGTTGGAGGAGAGGGTAATGAGTAATGGCCTGCACCTGTGTGCTGGTAACAGCAGCCTACTTGTGTGAGTGCTCTTGCTTCAGTTGGCTGTTGGAGACTGCAGAGAGAGGGGGGATGACACAGAGTCTTTGACTAAAAGCTCTGTGAGCAATGACGAATTGTCTTTAGATGAGAGAGAGGGTCAGACTTTAGCCCTTCCAATGTATTTTCAGTCTTCTAGTGTATGTTTAGCAGAATTCAGTTCATGAGGTTCAGAACATTAGCTTTGGATGAAGCTGTAAAGCTGAGCATGTTGTTTAGACGGCTGGTGTATGCACAACATATACAGTGTGTATAAATGGAGAAGAGCTTTCTAAAGGTCAAAAAAGACTACTCAAACATTTTGGATGATGGGATATGCAGTTCTAGGCCAAAGGTCCTCAATTTGTAACTGATGTTCTGAAAACACTGCATGAAGGTTGTTCTCTGAGCAGTTCTGGAGGAGGTTGTGGGTAAAATAAGAAATGAACAGATGTATTTGTGGGTGCTTCCTCTCATATACATGGTTCTGAACGAGACGAGGTGATCATTCTGGCAATGTTCCTTAATAAAGTATAACATACAGCCCATGGGCCAGAACTGGCCTCATAATCCGACCCGCCAAATAACTTGGCAAATAGCTGACTTTTTATTTAAGTTGCTCACTAAAATAAATCCACTCTCCCTAAAGCACACTGACCTGTAGGTAGTTTAGGAGGGACGACAGAGAGTCAAACTCAGCAGCAGGACCAATCAGAATCTAAGCAAGCTAAACGGTGCAACTGCAGCTGAGTCAGTGGGCAATCTGCCTCAGTTTACTAACCCAATAAATCATTTTTGCAAAACTAATATTATACACTTTTTCAGTTTGTGTTTCACACTGTAAAATTTACTACACATATTTTTACTGCTACCTCACTAAGACAGGCTATTGGCAGATGGGTGAAGAACAGTAGATGTAAGAACAGTAAATATTTGCCATATTTTCTATGCGATACACGGTTTATGAACCATTGATAGAGTGATCAAAAGTCCAACACCTTCCAAACATTGAGCTTTACACATAATTTTAACCTCAATAAAATAAACTGAAAAAAATACAGAGCACTTTTAAAGTACAGCAGATATGATGGCATCCCCAGGGGCAGCTCATCACATCCAACCATTCTCCAAATAACAAGCATTTACATATCTGTCTGACAGAGCTCTCTAACCCCCTTACAGACACCCGCTCCTCCCTGAGGTAAAGTGGAGGTTGTAGCACCATTACAGTGAGTTTAACAATGGAGAAGACACAAGTGTTCAGGGAGGAACAGTCCACCACACTGTACAGCGCTCATATCACAACAGCTCCCTCATTTAGTTTCGACAAACAGCCCCCAAACCACGCCCACACACGAGTGTCAGAATCCACAAAGAAAGTTTAGGCTCAGTTATAAAAGCTCCTGCTGGATCCCAGCATTTTCCTGTTTTCAAAAAAATCCAACACAGTAACAGTCAGCCCTTTGTGTATTTAGAAACATCATTATTATATGGTATTACATATTTTTGAGGTACTGTATGACTGATACACTTGTTTGGAAATACAAACCGGATTCCAAAAAAGTTGGGACACTAAACAAATTGTGAATAAAAACTGAATGCAATGATGTGGAGATGGCAAATGTCAATATTTTATTCGCAATAGAACATAGATGACAGATCAAAAGTTTAATCTGAGTAAATGTAATATTTTAAAGGAGAAATATGTTGATTCAAAATTTCACAGTGTCAACAAATCCCAAAAAAGTTGGGACAAGTAGCAATAAGTGGCTGGAAAAAGGACATTGAGCATATAACGAACAGCTGGAAGACCAATTAACACTAATTAGGTCAATTGACAACATGATTGGGTATAAAAAGAGCTTATCAGAGTGTCAGTGTCTCTCTGAAGCCAAGATGGTAAGAGGATCACCAATTCCACCATTGTTGCGCAGAAAGATAGTGCAGCAATACCAGAATAGTGTTACCCAGCGTAAAATAGCAAAGACTTTTAAGTTATCATCATCAGCCGTGCTTAACATCATCAAAAGATTCAGAGAATCTGGAACAATCGCTGTGTGTAAGGGTCAAGGCCGTAAAACTCTACTGGATGCTCGTGATCTCCGGGCCCTTAAACGTCACTGCACCTCAAACAGAAATGCCACTGTCAAGGAAATAACAGAATGGGCTCAGGAATACTTCCAGAAATCATTGTCAGTGAACACAATCCACTGTGCCATCCGCCGTTGCCAGCTGAAACTCTACAGTGCAAAGAGGAAGCCATTTCTAAGCAAGCTCCACAAGCTCAGACGTTTGCACTGGGCCAGGGGTCTTTTAAAATGGAGTGTGGCAAAATGGAAGACGGTTCTGTGGTCAGATGAGTCACGATTTGAAGTTCTTTATGGAACACTGGGACGCCATGTCATCCGGACCAGAGAGGACAAGGATAACCCAAGTTGTTATCAACGCTCCGTTTAGAAGCCTGCATCACTGATGGTATGGGGTTGCATGAGTGCTTGTGGCATGGGCAGCTTGCATGTCTGGAAAGGCACCATTAATGCAGAGAACTATGTTCAGGTTCTAGAACAACATATGCTCCCATCTAGACGTCATCTCTTTCAGGGAAGACCCTGCATTTTTCAACAAGATAATGCCAGACCAGATTCTGCAGCAATCACAACATCATGGCTACGTAGGAGAAGGATCCGGGTACTGAAATGGCCAGCCTGCAGTCCAGATCTTTCACCTATAGAGAACATTTGGCGCATCATAAAGAGGAAGGTGCGACAAACAAGGCCCAAGACGATTGAACAGTTAGAGGCCTTGTCCCAACTTTTTTGGGGATTTGTTGATGCCATTAAATTTTAAAACAACATATTTTTCCCTTAAAATGATACATTTTCTCAGTTTAAACTTTTGATCTGTGATTTGTGTTCTATTCTGAATAAAATATTAGATGTTGGCACCTCCACATCATTGCATTCAGTTTTTATTCACAATTTGTTTAGTGTCCCAACTTTTTTGGAATCCGGTTTGTATATGACTGGTACATTTGTGAGGTAATAGATAATGAGACTTCTACTCTGGTATATTTGTGAGGTAATAGATGACTGGTTATTTGTGAGGTAATAGATGATGAGACTTCTACTCTGGTATATTTGTGAGGTAATACATGACTGGTTTATTTGTGAGGTAATAGATGAAGAGACTTCTACTCTGGTATATTTGTGAGGTAATAGATGATGGGACTTCTACTCTGGTATATTTGTGAGGTAATAGATGATGAGACTTCTACTCTGGTATATTTGTGAGGTAATAGATGACTGGTTATTTGTGAGGTAATAGATGATGAGACTTCTACTCTGGTATATTTGTGAGGTAATACATGACTGGTTTATTTGTGAGGTAATAGATGATGAGACTTCTACTCTGGTATATTTGTGAGGTAATAGATGATAAGACTTCTACTCTGGTATATTTGTGAGGTAATACATGACTGGTTTATTTGTGAGGTAATAGATGATAAGACTTCTACTCTGGTATATTTGTGAGGTAATAGATGACTGGTTTATTTGTGAGGTAATAGATGATGAGACTTCTACTCTGGTATATGTATGAGGTAATAGATGAATGGAAAGGCTTTCTCTTTTTTTTTTTTTCACCAGTGTTTTCACTTTTGGTAGGTAGGAGAAGTGTCCGGCTTTTTGTCACGATGGTGTGATTGCAGTAGCATGACCGTCTGCCACATCAGTACCTCATGCATATGTGCTGGTGTGACCGGAAGTTTACATACACTTATCATGGGCATGAATATCATAGCAATACATGGAGTTTCAGTGATTTTCTTTGAACTGTTCTTTTTCTGGGACAAAATGATTGACAGCATGCATTTGTATTTGCCTCACTGGCACTGCTGTCGAACCCTGTAGCTGCTCTGTACGTTGTGTAAATAATTCTGGGTGAATCAACTAATAGAAACCCTTTAAATGACTTGGAATAACTTTCTATTTTACATCAACTAATGAAGTTAAGACCATTTATTCCTTCATACATGTTTTTCTTTGGACAGTGACAATATACTGCATAGTTTGCATATACTACTATATGTCCTATTCTATTGGCAATGCTTCTCTACAGGGACTAGACAAGCTGTGTGTGTGCATTTGCACATATGTGTCAGTAATGTGTGCAAGTTAAAGAAGCGGAATGCCTTCATTAGAAGGGGTGTGTGTATGTGTGAGGAGAGAGAGAGACACACACACACACACACACACACACAAATACCTATAGTAGCCCTCATATAAATGTTTTGGGCACCTGGAAAAGCCTTTTATATGGGCAGTAATATAATATATATAGTATATATATATATAATGAAAGAGTGGGGGGGTGTAGGTGGCAGTGCTCAGTTTGGGACGCAGCCCGGGTTTGTGTCTTGCTCCTCTGCTGCAGTTCAGCACGGTGCCATCACCCTTCCACACTGCGCAGTAATACGTGGCGGCGTCCTCCTGTACTATGCCCGAGATGGTGAGAGACATGCCCTGGCCACTGACCCTCCCGTTGAACCTCGCAGGAATGCCGTTCTCGTTGGTGGCCGATGTGGACCCAGCTGGAAAGTGCATAATGCGGCGGATGATGTCTCCCGGCTTCCCCCTGTACAGGTGGAGGGGATAGGAGCTGAGGGAGATCGAGGGGTCCACGTTGCACTTGATGATCCTGTTTCTGCCGCTCCGGACGACATCCCAGTCTTTACTGTAGGAAATCTGCGCTGTAACACAACCTGGAAGAGACAGAGAGGAGATCCGTGCGCCTCAGTGAGAATCACCCTTCAGCTAAAGCTCGATAAACTCGTTAAAGTTAAGGAACTCGAGCTCACCTGTCCACAGAAGGACAACAGCGGCCGTTATCAACATGCTCATATCTGTCTGACCGAGCTCTCTAACCCCCTTACAGACACCCGCTCCTCCCTGAGTTAAAGTGGAGGTTGTAGCACCATTACAGTGAGTTTAACAATGGAGAAGACACAAGTGTTCAGGGAGGAACAGTCCACCACACTGTACAGCGCTCATATCACAACAGCTCCCTCATTTAGTTTCGACAAACAGCCCCCAAACCACGCCCACACACGAGTGTCAGAATCCACAAAGAAAGTTTAGGCTCAGTTATAAAAGCTCCTGCTGGATCCCAGCATTTTCCTGTTTTCAAAAAAATCCAACACAGTAACAGTCAGCCCTTTGTGTATTTAGAAACATCATTATTATATGGTATTACATATTTTTGAGGTACTGTATGACTGATACACTTGTTAGGAAATATATGACTGGTACATTTATCAAGTAATACATGATGGGACTTCTACTCTGGTATATTTGTGAGGTAATACATGACTGGTTATTTGTGAGGTAATAGATGATGGGACTTCTACTCTGGTATATTTGTGAGGTAATAGATGATGGGACTTCTACTCTGGTATATTTGTGAGGTAATAGATGATGGGACTTCTACTCTGGTATATTTGTGAGGTAATAGATGATGAGACTTCTACTCTGGTACATTTGTGAGGTAATAGATGATGGGACTTCTACTCTGGTATATTTGTGGGGTAATATATGACTGGTTATTTGTGAGGTAATACATGACTGGTTATTTGTGAGGTAACAGATGATGGGACTTCTACTCTGGTATATTTGTGAGGTAATACATGACTGGTTATTTGTGAGGTAATAGATGATGAGACTTCTACTCTGGTATATTTGTGAGGTAATACATGACTGGTTATTTGTGAGGTAATAGATGATGAGACTTCTACTCTGGTATATTTGTGAGGTAATAGATGATGGGACTTCTACTCTGGTATATTTGTGAGGTAATAGATGATGAGACTTCTACTCTGGTACATTTGTGAGGTAATAGATGATGGGACTTCTACTCTGGTATATTTGTGGGGTAATATATGACTGGTTATTTGTGAGGTAATACATGACTGGTTATTTGTGAGGTAACAGATGATGGGACTTCTACTCTGGTATATTTGTGAGGTAATACATGACTGGTTATTTGTGAGGTAATAGATGATGAGACTTCTACTCTGGTATATTTGTGAGGTAATACATGACTGGTTATTTGTGAGGTAATAGATGATGAGACTTCTACTCTGGTATATTTGTGAGGTAATAGATGATGGGACTTCTACTCTGGTATATTTGTGAGGTAATAGATGATGGGACTTCTACTCTGGTATATTTGTGAGGTAATACATGACTGGTTATTTGTGAGGTAATAGATGATGGGACTTCTACTCTGGTATATTTGTGAGGTAATAGATGATGGGACTTCTACTCTGGTATATTTGTGAGGTAATACATGACTGGTTATTTGTGAGGTAATAGATGATGAGACTTCTACTCTGGTATATTTGTGAGGTAATACATGACTGGTTATTTGTGAGGTAATAGATGATGAGACTTCTACTCTGGTATATTTGTGAGGTAATAGATGATGGGACTTCTACTCTGGTATATTTGTGAGGAAATACATGACTGGTTATTTGTGAGGTAATAGATGATGGGACTTCTACTCTGGTATATTTGTGAGGTAATACATGACTGGTTATTTGTGAGGTAACAGATGATGGGACTTCTACTCTGGTATATTTGTGAGGTAATACATGACTGGTTATTTGTGAGGTAACAGATGATGGGACTTCTACTCTGGTATATTTGTGAGGTAATACATGACTGGTTATTTGTGAGGTAATAGATGATGAGACTTCTACTCTGGTATATTTGTGAGGTCTTACATGACTGGTTTATTTGTGAGGTAATAGATGATGGGACGTCTACTCTGGTATATTTGTGAGGTAATACATGACTGGTTTATTTGTGAGGTAATAGATAATGAGACTTCTACTCTGGTATATTTGTGAGGTAATACATGACTGGTTATTTGTGAGGTAATAGATGATGAGACTTCTACTCTGGTATATTTGTGAGGTAATAGATGATGGGACTTCTACTCTGGTATATTTGTGAGGTAATAGATGATGGGACTTCTACTCTGGTATATTTGTGAGGTAATACATGACTGGTTATTTGTGAGGTAATAGATGATGGGACTTCTACTCTGGTATATTTGTGAGGTAATAGATGATGGGACTTCTACTCTGGTATATTTGTGAGGTAATACATGACTGGTTATTTGTGAGGTAATAGATGATGAGACTTCTACTCTGGTATATTTGTGAGGTAATACATGACTGGTTATTTGTGAGGTAATAGATGATGAGACTTCTACTCTGGTATATTTGTGAGGTCTTACATGACTGGTTTATTTGTGAGGTAATAGATGATGGGACGTCTACTCTGGTATATTTGTGAGGTAATACATGACTGGTTTATTTGTGAGGTAATAGATAATGAGACTTCTACTCTGGTATATTTGTGAGGTAATAGATGATGGGACTTCTACTCTGGTATATTTGTGAGGTAATACATGACTGTTTTATTTGTGAGGTAATAGATGATGAGACTTCTACTCTGGTATATTTGTGAGGTAATAGATGATGGGACTTCTCTGGTATATTTGTGAGGTAATAGATGACTGGTTTATTTGTGAGGTAATAGATGATGAGACTTCTACTCTGGTATATTTGTGAATTAATAGATTACTGGTTTATTTGTGAGGTGATAGATGATGAGAATTCTACTCTGGTATATTTGTGAGGTAATAGATTACTGGTTTATTTGTGAGGTAATAGATGATGAGACTTCTACTCTGGTATATTTGTGAGGTAATAGATGATGGGACCTCTACTCTGGTATATTTGTGGGGTAATATATTTCTGGTTTATTTGTGCGGTAATAGATGATGAGACTTCTACTCTGGTATATTTGTGAGGTAATACATGACTGTTGTGAGGTGGAGGATGAGACATCTGTGCTGGTATATTTGATAGGTAATGAATGACTATCAACAGGCCCTCATCTCCATCCTTCCATGTTCCTGAAAAGTGCCAACTCTAAGCTTTATATACAACTGGATTTTGGTCACAGGCTGACTCATGGGACCACTACAGCCAGTAGTAATACCAAGGGCCAGTAGATAACCATAGGCTTAATGATAAACTAAGGGATTTGCTTAAACAGTCTGCTGTAAAATAAAGTGCAACAGCACCCCCGTGGGGCCGCATGCACGCCACTGCACTACCTGTGTCAAGAGTAGAGAACTGCACAGTTTTCCTGATTGTGGCACCCTTCATTTTCACAAGTCAGGGTTTTGAGTTTGTCTACTGTGCCAGCTGATTCATTAGTCTGCTCAAGTGAAGTCTTGTACCTGAAGACCAACATATAACCATATGAAGTATTCTTTATTCACTTTATAGATAAATTAACACGGATATGTACATCACAAAAAATCTCTACAGTGAAGACTAACGATACAAACACAGGAGTGACCTTTACCGCTAAACCAAACAACCAAGACGATGGTTACCTTTGAAACCAAATTACATATATTGCATATTTTGCAGATACCCCCGCCCCAAAACTCTCCCAGTGAGCTTCAGCTTAAAAAATATAAAGTTAAATAAATAGAATTTCTCAACACATAAAATTGCATTCAATATTTTCTTTTTTTCCCGCTGTTGTTATTATTGTTGTTCATACATGTACACAGGATAACTTCTGTCTTTTATCTAACTGGATATACGGAAGTTTCTGTAGTAGGGAACAATGGTTTTTAGTATTGTGCAAAGCTGTATTTGCCAAACGCCACGTCTCTGATTTTTCTTCTTGAAACATTTCACATGCTCAAAACTCAACATACTTAGGACTGAAATCATTTGGCAGGAGCACGGCGAGTCTCGTCGATGTCGTTAATGCCAAATGTTGTCACCACAGCTGTCCACGCCCAGCCATGAAAACTACAGAGAACACTAACAATGATGCAAGGTAACATTTAGGTCTGAAATGTCTCAAAGAAAACATTGAAGTCTCGCGTAACACTTAGAACGGTTAAATAGATCATATCACTACAAATTCTGATAAAATTTGCTGCAGAGCAACAAACTCATTACAATACACTTGGTGCAGAGAAGAAAAGGTAATTCTTTTTTTTTTGTCTTCAAAGGAGAACTCTCATCTTAGTGTTCCTTTAAACAGATAGGGATTACATGTGGAGGTCACCACAGTTCCAACAAAGCACACATCAATTCGCTGCTGCTTACAGGTAAACAAACAAAAACAGAGAGGTCTCGGTTCAAGAGGAAGGTAGACCATACTATCGCATCATGCTCTGTTATTTTCTTTTTAAGCTCTTAGTAAGGGGGTTCGTGTGTCCGCTCGGTTTGTTTGATTTCTGTATTTTCCACTTAGATACGGTTTGCCTTGTTCGCTCCGACTGACAAGGTGTCAGTTGGGGCGGCAGACTCCACATAAGGGGTCTGTCTGTAGCTCTAGGGTGTCGCATGCCCCTCCCCGGCATGCTTGGAGTCTTTAGCCCAGGCGCTGTGTGAAGTTCTCTGGAAACAGTCCTTTCTGAGCAGAGGCGCCACGCTGCAGCCAGTCACTCTCCCGAATGCCAGTGAGCCAGCCAGCATCCTGCAGACACAGGGAGTCAGTATAAGCTAGTTGCTCTAAAGACCCCAAACTAATAGAGTCATGGCACACTTCGCCATGAGTTCACCATAGTAAAATGAAAATTGCTGGTGTTCTTTTAACTGATGCACCTACAGTCTTGCAAATGACAAGCAATGTAGTACAAGACTCAGAAGTGGGATTGGCATACCTGATCTTCCACCAGCTCTGTAGGAATAACAAGAACTATGTCTCCTCTCTTCAACTCAAGCTCATCTGGGTTTGCAGCATCAAAGTCATGCATGGTTTCAACCTGCAAGAAAGGAGCCCAAAGTATGAGTGTATGTATGCATTTTGAAGTTGCCAAATGATCAGTTATATCCCTGTACTGCCTAAAATGTAGAACATCTTTAGTGTCAGGTTTAAGTCAGACAGACTAGTGCTTCTATGATTAGAACGTTTTTAGGTCTGGGTAATCGGGCAATATAACTGCATATCAGAGATGATTGATAAGTAAGCTTTAAAGGTTCTAACTGCCATGTTAGGAAAGAAAAGTAATGTACCAGAAAACTCATGTGTAGCATTCTGAAGTTTCTCCAGCTTCTAGTGGTCTAAAACTACATTCATAAAGGTAAAGGTGCATGTGTTTGTCACTGTACAGTGTGGACTGTACAGTGAAATGTGTCCTCCGCATTTAACCCATCTGGTAGTGAACACACACTCACATGTGTTAGGGGCAGTGAGTACACACACACACCCAGAGCGGTGGGCAGCCAACTCCAGCGCCCGGGGAGCAGAGAGGGTAAAGGGCCTTGCTCAAGGGCCCAACAGTTGCAGCTTGCCAAGCCTGGGAATCGAACCCCCAACCCTGTTATCAATATCCCAGCGCTCTAACCGCTGAGCCACCACTGCCCCCATAGCCACTGAGAGCTCGCTATAATCCAACTGAGAGTCTCCACTTTCCCAACTAAAAGCACTAAAAAGACTTAAAGATTCCAGGGTGGGTCCCATGTTGAAGAAGCCACCAGTGGACAGCAACTATAGGTCATAGGTATCTCCCTTTTCACCCTCAAAAAGTCTTGAAATTTGGCAATTTCTGAATTTTTTTTTTATTTATTAGGAACTAACTCTAGGACAAACTGGTATTCCACAAGGCTCTGTACTTGGTCCTTTTTATCTTTTACCTTTGTACTTGCTCACTAGGTGATACCTTCTCCTGAGTTTTCCTATCACTATGCAGATTACACTTATCAATTATTATTATATTATTATTTTACTTTTGGCCATTAGGCCCTTGCAGATGATTCAGAATGCAGAACTCAAGCTCAAGCAAGTTGGATGGACAATGTTGATGTACAGCCATTTTCAGATCTCTCCAGAGATTCTCTATTGGCTTCAGTTCCGGGCTGTGGCAGGGCCGGGATGTTCACAGAGTTTGAAATAGGGTTATTGTTGTTGTTGTTGTTGTTTTATAACCCCGGCTTGAGATGCTGAGCGCTGTCCTCTATATCCTGACTATTCTTCCAGTCCCAGGCATAAAAAAAATCATCCCCACAACATGATGCTGGCCACCACCGTGTTTGACTGTAGAAATGGTATTAATGAGACTGTGCTCAGTGCCTGGCTTCCTTAAAACACACCATAGGGAACTGTGGTCACATGAGAGTCTGAGAGCCATTTAGTTATTTTTTTAAAAACTTCCAAAACTTCTAAAACTTATTGAGAAATGCTCCCATTTGGACCTTTATTGGTTGAGTTCTGCTGTGGTGGCTGTTCTTCTTCAAGGTTTACCTCTCTGCCAAATAACTCATTCATATATTATTCAAAGTGACCATTAGGTTCTTGATTATCTGTCTGACCAAGGGCATTTGTTCCTGATTGCTAAGTTTGGTCTAGGAAGACAGCTGGAGTCAAAATTCTTTCTTTTGAGAATGATAGAGGTTACTATTCTCTTGGGCACTTTCAGTGCTGCAGGATTTTTGTGTTCCTTCCCAGAACCTGTCGACAGGAAATACTATTATCCTCTTTATCCCTTTGGTCTATTCACATTTTCTGAGTGGATAACAAGGCACTTTTGTCTGTTGATGGGAGTGTCTACTAAATGGCATAAACGTAAAGCATGTGGGGTCATATATAATCGATAACCCTGATTCTTAATGAAGAATTTATTGTGCTAATAGTAGTTCCTTTTGTGAACCACTGATGTCAGAATCCATATCCAGATTTATTTCATGCTGATATGAATGCCAAAACAGGTGTAGCACACTACTAAAGTGTACCTAATAAAAACTCTGTTTGTACATTGTTTCTTTAAACTTACCTTGTACATGAAGCCTGAAGGCATGCCAGAGGAGGGGATGTCTTTGGCTGTTTGGCTGTCCGATGTCACACCATTACCACTAGGCGCTGTTGGAGATGCAATGTCGCAGTCACGGTCATCATCGCCCTCATTGCTGGAGGCAGGCTCAATTACAACAGAAGGAATAGGCATCTTTTCCTGAGGCGGGACAACAGACAAGAGCTCATCACCAGGTAATCTTTCACTAACTGAGAAATACTTACTAAACACATTTCAGTGAAAATCGAAGTCATAAAATCAAGCAAATAAAAACGTAAATATGTTTTTAATAAAAAAAAAAAAAAAACACTGGTTGTATAATTAAAAAATAGACAGTGCCATACACTAACCAGTAGCATATTTTTCATCTTTATGTTAGTCTGGGGTACTAATATAAACAAGGGGGTTCACATTTGATGTCTACCAAGTATGACCTTGGCTGAATATCTACCTCCTTTTCCACACTGTTTGCTGCACCCTCCTTACTGGTTTCATCAACTGGTTTGACCACTACTTTACCAGCCTCATCTTCTGGCTTGGTCTCTACAGTACCAGCCTCATCTTCTGGCTTGGTCTCTACAGTACCAGCCTCATCTTCTGGCTTGGTCTCTACAGTACCAGCCTCATCTTCTGGTTTGGTGTCTACTGTACCAGCCTCATCTTCTGGCTTGGTGTCTACTTTACCAGCCTCATCTTCTGGTTTGGTGTCTACTGTACCAGCCTCATCTTCTGGCTTGGTGTCTACTGTACCAGCCTCATCTTCTGGTTTGGTGTCTACTGTACCAGCCTCATCTTCTGGCTTGGTGTCTACTGTACCAGCCTCATCTTCTGGTTTGGTCTCTACTGTACCGCTCACATCCTCTGGTTTGGTCTCTACGGTCTAAAAGACGCATCCAGGTATGAGAGCCAGCACATGAACAATCACTAACAGCCACTCATTTGGATGGATCGCTGCAGAGCAGCACATGGGAGAGTACTCGGCATGAGTCACAATGAAGGGAGCAGGGATCAGTTTAACTGCTGTGGTTGAAACTGTCCTCTATGAGGAGATGAGTGTCAGTTTAGTGGCAAACTGACTGGAGTTTCACCAACAGGCAAGTCATTTGAGTTGGGAAAGGTTCACTAGGCTTACAATGAAGGGTTCTGGGAGTACAGATGTCATGGTAGTTAGGGTATCTTACTCTTAGGCACAGTGGTCATCTGCTTGGAAGTGTGTTACGCTTTCTGACTGTTGCTGTACTACTGCCAAACATTAACTTCATGATCTACTCTTACTCCTAACCAGATGGTGGCTTGTAGGATCACTCTCTTCTCTTAATTCTTCAGTGAACATCTTACTACACATGCTATCAAGTCATGAATTTATTATTTGTATTTCAGGTGTATTGAAATAAATGTTATTACTTTATTTTTTAATCAGATTGTATCCCAAATAGTTAAGATTCCAAGAAAAGCTGCTCATCTAAGGGTACATGTAAGGCTTGAACAACATCAGCTGAATGACCATGTCCGTCATGAACAACAACAAATGAATAAACTAGCCGCACAAGCTTACATCACAATGATTATCAGATTTGAACAACTCTCAGCTGTTCAAGATTAAGGGAGAAGGTGAAAAAAAGGCCAGATGTAATAATTGCTGGCAGTAACTTCCAATTCCACGAGTATCTAATAGTAAAAGCACAGTATTCCAGTCTGGGTGTTGAATCAGATTATCTGTGTGTTTTGTGCCACTTAATCCTGGAGCACATATGTTTAGTTCATCGGTTCCTCTATTTGGAGTTTTAGATTTTATGTTTCTGTATAGGAAAATATGCTTCAGATTAAGTCCTTTTTCAGCAGACACTTCCTTACACGCCTTATACCTGCACTATGTTACCAAATTCTACTTTGAAACTAATCAACAAAAATGTAACAAAATAATTCTGAAATTCAGAATTCTAAATGTCTAAATCTTAACACTGAATGATAGAGAACAGTTTATTACAATGCCATGAGAATGGGGTCACCATAGACACCAAAAGGGTCATCAGTGTCAGCAAATAATTATCAGATGAATAAGAATCAGAAATTGCCAATTGCTATAGATGGCGTCTCATTAATTGACCTCATTTCTGTCCTAGGTCTTTTTCATTGAACTTGTCCTTGTGGTGTCATGGCTCAAATAATTAGGGTCATATGCACCAAGGATAACTCCCCAAAAAAGAAAATTACATAACCAATATAAAATGAAAAACACAGTGAAAAATATGAAAATATAGAAAGACACGCCACCATACGAATGTGCTTCAGTAAACTCAGAAAACTCATGTGGGTGTTGTGCCCACTGAAAGTTTTAACATAAACTTTAAACAAGGTTTTCTGAGCTATGTTGAACAATGCCACAATCACAGAAAGAATGTTCTATAGTCTCCATCCACAAACATAGCATCCATATACACAAGTTATTCAAATCAAGTATTGCAAAGAAAATAAAAGACACATTTTATATGAAAGAACACCAGTTATAGAAAACATGGGTATTCACATTAGTTGGCTACTATATACTCTGTCTCTAGTCTATTCTGAAGCCGTAAGAAATTAAATTTTTTAGAAAATTCTAGAAACTAGAAACATTTACACCCCGACACACTGTAAAACAGTAACTTATGTAACAAGAAAAGTGTGGGAGAGTGACATTTTATATGGCTCTCTTATATTATGGGTTATAACATAGGGGCTGGAAGGTTGTATCTTGAAATAAAATTAAGAAAAATCCTTTTTTTTTTTTTAATTATTTCAGCAACCATAAATAATTTTTTAAATTCTTTTTCCACTATTTTATGGTTGAATATTTTTTGTATACAAGGTACTTGAACAACTACCACTAGAAAGTCAATCAAAAAAAGTACAGTTGTGAAATGTTTTTTGGTTGCACAAATTAAAATCTATGCAGGGGGTGTGGAATACTTTCCAAAAGTTAATTTATACAAAAAAGGTAGGTTTGACTTCATGCTGAGACAGTGTACAGAGCAGACAACACAGATAAAACATTGACGTTTTCTCAGCATTAATGAAGTGTTCTTTCCTAAACACTGGAATAACACTAGTGATAGTAATAGTAATAATAGTACTGAGATTCAGTGTTAGGTAGTTACCGGAGTCTCTTCAATAGGAGACTCTTTGTCTTCTGCAGAAGCCTACACACAAAAACAATGTGAATTATCATTCCATGCACACAGTCAGCAGGAGCAAAATTAAAGGTGTTGGTATTCTTAAATAACAAATCTCTGTAGTTTAAAAATGTTTCAGATAAAAAATAATTTGTTGAAAATGGCCAAAAACTAAACTACTTCTACATATTGTGTTCATTCTGTACATAACACACTGGCATTCAGCTTTATGGCATGGAATAATTTTATGTTTGTTCTTAATTTTCACCAGTCAAATTCAGGATAGAATAAATATGGTTAATGATTCTCCCTCTCAAAAAAAAACTCTTTATTATGATTATATGAATTATAATAAATTGTTAAAAGGGAAATCTGATTTCAAGTTGAGGATGTTCAAAATATCTACATAAATATTTGAGGTGTAAAACAATTCTGAGTGGTTTGATGTGAAAGGGTGCTGATAAGATGGTGGTGATAAGAACCTCATGATGTCTACAGCGGAAATACAGTGGCATGCAAAGGTTTAGCACCCCTGGTGAAAATTCCTTGCATGCACTGCGCTTTTGAGGTTTATCAACAAAATCCACAGATTTTAGAAGATATCTAGGTCAGGGGACTGTGATGGCCATAGAAAAACCTTCAGCTTAAACTTGATTAAGTCCATTATGTATTTGGGATGTATTTAGGATCATTATCCTGCTGTAGAAGCCATTCTCTTTTTATCTTACAGTGTGAATTTGCTGGTGTTTAAATGAATCCATTCCTCCTTCTACCAGTGAAAACAATGATCGATCCACACCCCTGCTAAACAGTTGGAGAGGTGATCTTTTTATTGCCATAGCAGAATCCATTAGGCCCGAACCACATCATAAAACTATCATAATGTTTTAGGCATTAAGCAAATTATGTGTAACCGTTTTATGTAGCAGCTTCCATGATGTAGGTTTTTGAGGCCATAAGGTTCCTATCACCACCACTGTAAACAGTTCTGACTGTAGGTTTCTTTATAACAGAACATTTCACATCAAACCACTCTTTTGATTTTGCTCAAATATTTATACAGGCATTTTGAAAAATCTTGAAAAAACACTTGAATTGGGTACCAAAAAAAGAGCAAAAGCTTGGAGAATTGCATGTATACAGTAGTGGGGTTGTTGTTAGATTTAGGGAAGTATTACCAAAGCCTCTGTAGGCAGCTCCTCTCCTGCTTCTGCCACTGGAGAAGATTCCTAAATACAGCAAAAAACAGAAACCTCACACTGCTATGTTTCGTATCTACACATTCTCAATAGACAGAATCTGGGCCCTGTTTCGAAAAGGCCTCTAAGTGTTAAGATTTTTAACCAGATTTACAAAAAAACCTCTGTAGGAATGCTCCACAGCACAGAGGATTTGCACAAACCAAGCTCATATGAGGCAGCGCTACATATGACTTGAACTTCTCTTATGCCATTCATGACATAAGCTATATTTACCGGAGCCTCTGGGACTTGCTCTTTCTCTGTGACATCAGTTGGGGTTGTCTACACATAAAAGGAGGTCAAAGACTGATTTGTTTTTCACTGACCCTATATATACACGTTTACACTTATACAGATATGGAGGCACAAGTGTACCTAAGGCAAACTGGGACCAAAATACAACAATGTTAAGCAAATGCACCAGTAAAGTAACTGTCATTACTTAGAAAATGTCGTTTTTCCTAATGGTTTAAGGACGTTTTCACACCAAAGCTTTTTCTGGACTTTTTCTGGTCTGGTTGCTCTGGGAGTTCGGGACGGTTGTTAAAGTGTGAAAGCTTTTTTGAGCCTGGAAGCAGCCCTGGTCCTCCTAAAAGTAGGTGGTTTGGGGTTTACTTCAAAAAGACTCTAGTGTGGTCTGCTGCACGTTTGGAAGCTATCCGCATTTGGGGTTGCGTGACTGGTTTATTTTATCATCAGACTGCTTTGACTTATCGCCTGCATGGCTAAAGAGCCGCTACTACCAGAACATGTCCTTGTTTGCAGGCGTTCCTGCACAGTGAAATGCTCTGACTCCAGAAAGTGCTGTTCGTTGCTGCTTCAGTGTTTGTATCCAAGGAAAATTGATAAACGGATGAACTTAGGTGTTCAAAATTCCGCAAATGATCTGTGGTTTGTATGGACATCTTCTGTGTGACCGCAAACCAGAGATAGCGAGCCCCTTTCCCAAACAAGCCTAGAATCGGCCCTGGGTACAGACTTATGTCTATATATTTAGGAAGTGTGAAAACGCCCTACTAGAACAGAATACCATTTTACAACAGACAATGTGAGATAACACACAAAATAAAGACCAAAAAATGATAAATGAAAAAGCGAGACACATCTCCTTTAAACTGAATTAAATTAAATGAACCAAATTACAAAAAAAAAAAACCAATATATTTCACAGCCATAAAAACATGCAGAAATGAAATGTTGCATATCTGAAATTTTCACTGTCATTCGGGCAGAATGATTCTTAAAAAAAAAAGTGTAACTGGAAGAGTTTTTTTGCTGTAGCTTATCGACTAAAGCAAAGTAATGGGGTTAGAGGGCTCACATAGGCTGTGTGAGGCTGATAAAAGTTAAAAATGCACATACCTCTGTCTGCTCTGCTGTCTCAGTTTCAGCAGCTGCAGGAGACTCCACTGTGCTCTTAATGAGCAGCACACAGAAAAACATCATTAGCTACTGCTCTCAGCACAGCACTGATCAGTATTCCACCAAAGACACACAATAGGGAGCACATTTAAAATGCAAAAAATGTAGTTTATGTCTGACAAAAAGTAAAAAAGCAACAAAACATGAAGATGAACGGGGGATAATACAGCAGCGATGAGGGTAGAACAATGATGCAACCAAAGTAGAAAAAGATGATCACAATGACACAGATGAATTATGATGCTGACGATGAAAGCCAAGATAATGGTGGTGGTGAGAGCATGAAAAAGATAATGATGATGGCGATGATGATGATGATGATAATGATGATGCTGACAAAAATGTAAATCATATCCATGACGATATCACTGCTTTAACTCACAGGAGCTGTCTCTGCAGGTGGGCTGGCAGCAGCAGTAGACTCTGCAGGTTCAGTTGTTGTCTCTGCAGGAGGAGTAGTGACAGGGCCCCCCTCTCCAGCCTCTGCGACTGGGGCAGGGGCCACCTCCCCCTCTGGGGCTGCCTCTGTACTAGCCCCTGCCCCAGCCTCTGCCCCCTCTGGGGCTTCAGCCTCAGGCTTTACATATACACACATGCAGTACAGGAATTAGAAATAGGTATCTGACCACCAATTATTTAGTGATTTGTGCTTTGACTCATTCTGTAGTACATGCTATGTTGCTGGTTTACCCTTGGATAAATATCCTTTTTCTGTAGAATATATAAATACATTGAGACCTCTTGTGCACTTCTGAAGATGTACCTCTCCAAGTTATTGTTATAATGTCTGGTTTTGTTACATGATGTCTGCAATAGTTTCTAATAGATAAATAGATTAAGCCTTAAAGTTAGACTTAAACCAAAATACATCTTTTATAATGTCTTATGATTTCCCATTCATGTTGATTTCCAGAAAGGATCCAATATAATATGCTTTTATTGGCACCGAAACTGATCACGTCAGATATGGGGGTACTTCTCAAAGCAGGATTTCTCAGTTTGGCCAGATAATGGAAAAGGTAAAGGTGAAGAGCTGCAGGACAACTGTATTGGGCAATTGGACAATATTCTCAACTTTTGTAACTGACTCAAGTTTGAGGTACCGTTCATGTACACCCATCTCGTAAATGCGTTATTTCCAACATGACCTAAAGGCAGCATTTGTGTGTGTTTTGCTTTGGTCTGCCATGTGTGCTGTGGCATATGGCTCTGTTCGTCTCCACCCTTGCCCCGCCCAGTCTTTAGTGTTTTTTACCTGTGCTTACTTTGTGGGGCAGTGGTGGCTCAGCGGTTAGAGCGCCAGGATATCGATAACAGGGTTGTGGGTTCGATTCCCGGGCTCGGCAAGCTGCCACTGTTGGGCCCTTGAGCAAGGCCCTTTACCCTCTCTGCTCCCAGGGCGCTGGAGTTGGCTGCCCACCGCTCTGGGTGTGTGTGTGTACTCACTGCCCCTAACACATGTGTGTGTGTGAGTGTGTGTTCACTACCAGATGGGTTAAATGCGGAGGACACATTTCGCTGTACAGTGTACACTGTACAGTGACAAATACGTGCACCTTTTTTAGTCCTGCCCTCTCGTTATCCTCACCAGGTGTCTCAGGTTGTCTGTTCAGTATTTGTACCCCTGTGCTTTGTCTTGCACTTGGAGCCTGTCTCCTTGTCTGCTATGTTACAACTTTGGGCTTTGTTACAAGTTTTCTGGCTAAATTAGGAAGTCCAACTTTGTGAAGTACCCTCCCAGACATGCACTTTCAGAAGCACACACACATTCTCCCACAGAGTTGCAGCATTACATATTTTTCTCAAATAGATGTTTAGGTCAAGACAAACAGGTTTAAATGATGAATTGTATAGTTAAGTATCTACGTTCTTGCCATTATCTCCAGGCATCAAATGGCATGCATATGTGACTGTTAAGGCCATTGAAATAAACAACATGAACAAAAGGAAACTTAAATTAAGAATACCATTGATTAAAAACTTTAATTTAGTTCTGATTATGCTTCTAGAAATGAAGTCTATGTTTAGTAGAAAAAGCAAGGTGCTTTACCAAGGGAACACCTTTAACATGTGGAAATGGGTCCTTATTAACCAGAGTGGATATTAATGGAGCAAAGAACTGGTTGAGTTATTTATACTGTGCCATTTGCCATTTTGTCTAAACAGTGTTGCATATTAAATTTGCATGTATGATGTCACCTGACTATTAGTCCATACATGCTTTTCTGACTTTAAAATAAAAAAAACAATATAATAAGTATAAGAGAATGAATCCTATATATTTTTGTTTTGTGATCACATACTGCTGAGTTTGGGAACACATTTATAGGTTTATTTACATAAAATAACGCAGTAACTCACCGTTTTATTAAAGTCTGCCATAAAAGCTGGTGCTGAAGCATCCGTCTTTGGAAGCGATGGGAGGGAATACGAAAACAAAGCAAGGTTACAACACAAGAAAGTCTTATGACATCTTAAACATGCATCATTGACATTAAGGTTAGTTGTCAAGGTTAGACATGTTCAAAATAGTTTCTAGAGAGAGAAATATTTTGACGGGATCATTCAGGAAAAGGTATTAGTGAGGATCATTTCAGCTTGATAACTTAGACTGTGTTTTATACTGTTCAGTTCAGGTTAACTCTAATAATAATGCCATAATACTTTACAATGTTAATTATTAAGCTTTCATTTTTTTAAAAGCAGAGCAGTTAAACAATAACTGAGTGTTTGTTGGACAATGCAACGATATAATTTAATAGTTAATCTAAATAATTCAGAAACACCTCAACAGCAGTTGGTATGAAGTCCTAGTTGACTCTATATGCTTAATCAACACATCTCATTTCCTAGTTACCTGTGCAAATCCATTAAAAGCTTTGTTGGACACCTAAACCAAATCAAAGAAAGGGTTAGCATGTGGTCCCTCAAAACACTTGCATTGTATGAGTAAAAAAGAGAGTGGAATTGCTATTTGAAATAACAGAACCAGCAAACATTCAATGCAAGCACAGGAGAGAGGGGAGCAGAGGACTAGGGTCTGTAGACTGTGGGGATTCCGGGGTCCAAAAGGATTTGTAGCAGGAAATTGGTGCTTTATCTGCGGGCAGGAAAAGTGGGTGGGGTCTCTCACTGTG
This sequence comes from Salminus brasiliensis, assembly GCF_030463535.1. Taxonomy (NCBI): domain Eukaryota; kingdom Metazoa; phylum Chordata; class Actinopteri; order Characiformes; family Bryconidae; genus Salminus; species Salminus brasiliensis. The sequence continues at coordinate 29,548,197 of NC_132886.1, forward strand.
GTCTACTCTATGCTACACTACACAGGGGGAGGAATTCAGGTACCTCGTCCTTCTCTGTATCTATTTCTTGGTACAACTTTCCATATCTCCGATTCGCAACCTCATCTTCAGACAGGTCAGAGTTCTCTGGCTCTTTAGGACCGGTTGGGTTTTCTGCAGATGTAGCCTTTGGATTGGGAATGTCGTTTTGAACCGTAAAGGAAGCAAACTGGTCCTGAGCCTGGCCACTTTCACCGGGCCAGCCTGCAATGAAGTCGCCTTGGCCATCAGAGGAGAAGAAGCCACTGCTGCCACTCACCTCCTGCCAGGAACCTTTACTGGAGCTCTCTGGATCAGTATCTTGGGGAGGAAAGGCTGCCCACTGGGCAAACCCATTAGACTGTTCGGCAGAGTCAGTCTCTTCCCTACCTGCTTCCTCAGTGCTTGCAGACTCCCAGCCCCCTGCCCATCCTTGGTTGCTCTCACTGGCAAAAGGATCTTGGGTTGCCTGACTGGAAAAGGGGTCTTGGTTTGTGCTACTGGCAAAAGGGTCTTGGATAGTTTCACTGGCAAAAAGATCCTGGGGAGCCTCACTGACAAAAGGATCTTGGGATGTATCACTGGAAAAGGGGTCTTGGTTTGTGTCACTTGCAAAAAGATCTTGTGTGACCTCACTTGCAAAAGGGTCTTGCGTAGCCTCACTTGCAAACAGGTCTTGTGTAGTCTCATTTGCAAAAGGATCTTGTGTAGTCTCATTTGCAAAAGGGTCTTGTGTGGCCTCACTTGCAAAAGGGTCTTGTGTGGCCTCACTTGCAAAAGGGTCTTGTGTGGCCTCACTTGCAAAAGGGTCTTGTGTGGTTTCACTTGTAAAAGGGTCTTGTGTGGCCTCACTTGCAAAAGGGTCTTGTGTGGTTTCACTTGTAAAAGGGTCTTGAGTGGCCTCAACTGCAAAAGGCTCTTCAATAGCCTCATTTGCAAAAGGGTCTTGGTTACTGTCACTGGCAAAAAGATCTTGGTTAGTCTCACTGGCAAAAAGGTCTGGGGTGACTTCATTAGCAAAAGGATCTCTTGCCCACCCTCCTGCATCTGCTGTTTGGGATACAAATGGATCTGAAGTAAAACCAGCTGTCTGGCCCTCTGTGCTTGAACATGAAGGGCCAAAGAGATCACCCCCCGATGTAACAAATGGGACACTGGCATCTATGTTTGACAGCTCAGAGGCACCTGTCTCTGATTGCCCAAACTGATCTTTTTCTGAGTTGGCAAATGGGTCATTCCCAGTTCCAAATGGATCGCCTCCTGATGAGGCAAAGGGATCATTCCCAAATGGGTCACTCTCTGAAGTGCTGAACGGGTCTGAGCTCAGAGTGGATTCTGAAATAGTTAACAACGAATTGTCTACCTTCTCAAAACCCTGCTTTTCAGGCTCTGTAACTCCAATAGGTTTATCTGGCTCTGTCATATCTGGCTGGTCCCAGTTAACTGAAAATGCATTGCTTCCAGAGTCTACACCAGCTGGGCGTCTCTCTTCTGAGAGGGCTGAAGCTGTATCTGTTACTCCCCAGTCCGCAAAACCATCTTGGACCGCACTGCTACTAGTGACATTCTGATTTGATACTGCATTTGAGCCCTCATTCTCTGCAGCCTCAAGCTCATCATCGGCACTGACCCATCCTCCATTTTGACCTGGTGCATCCCCCCACTCTTCAGCAGTCTCATAATCAGATCCTGACCCATCCACGTCTGCCTGACCTGATAAATACCATTTGGAACCATCTCCCTCATCCTGTTCTGTATACAGTCCCTGTCCACTATCCTCTGTGATCTCTGGTACCTCCTGCCCGAACTCATTTGTGAATATGATTCCTGGCATGGCCGGTTCAGTTCCTCTCTCTTCTAACCCTGCAGTTGTCTCTCCCGTTCCCCACCCTGCCCACTCAGGCTGATCTGTGGCCCAGCCTGCTTCTGTGCCCTTCTGACACTGCTGTTGCTTGGCCTCATCAACCCCCACAGCACAGGGATCACAGTCTGGGTTTGGCTCTGGGTTGTGTTCCGTATCCCAGCTCCTAACCTCGTCTGTGGCTGCTGCTTCTTGGGCCACTGCTCCTGTGGGCCAGCCTTCCGCAGGAGGCCAGCCCTGGCTGTCGGTTGAAGGCTGTACACCTCCTGAATCTTCAGCACTGGCTCCAGCAGCAGAGCCAAAGTCAGCTGTCCAGTTGGCAGTAAAGCCAGCATCAGAAGCCTGGTCAGAGAAGACATTTAGAAAGGGATTACTGTCTAAATAAGCGTTGTCTGTGGCCATTGTACAAACAGATCCTCCAGAGTCTGCCTGGAGACCAATGGAGAGGTTAAGTAGAAGACACATTATTATATACACATAAAAAGGGAATTACAGTTAGTGCAAGAATGTCTACCATTATGTGTATGGCTGTAGAAACTGCTAAGAAAATTGCATTATGACTGCTTTAAGTACCAATAAACAGCAATTAACAGACTGTTACGGCACACAATGATAAGCACTTGCTCATTGCTCTGTGACTCATGCACGTATAGAGCAGCATTCAGTTGTTACTTACAGGTTGGGCCTCAGTATTTGCCTGTAAAACAGGGAAGTCTGTGTCAATCTCTTCCAATAAATTAAGGTACAGAAAAAAAACACACACTGGTTTACATGGACAAATATGTGTCCTTATAGACTCGTATATGTACTGGAATTGCTTGAAATGAGTGTATGAGACTAAGACCAGAGCTTGGTCTTTGTTTCTTTTGGCACCACGAGAGAGGAATTCCAACATGATTTTACTTGTTAAAACACAATTTATTGTAATAAACATGGAATTCAGAATAAAAATGAAAAAGCTCTCTCACCGTCCAAAGATCCCAAGGTAGCGCCTGCGGAAGAGGAAATCAATTAGACATAATTAGAGATCTGCATTATTTGTTAATTATAGACGAAATTCATCAGTTGTTGCCACTGACTGAGTATAAGAGGTAGATAAGTACCTGAGATGCAGGCGATTGGGTTTGACCAATGGGTGTATCACTGTCTGGTTTGAAAGGATCAAAGTCCAAGTCCAGAAGAGATTCTCCAGGCCTCTCATTCGGCTGGAGAAACACAATCAGAGGGAAATGAGCACGGTGCAGCTACAAGAACATTTCACAGGAGCATTCCAAAATATCAAGCCCTTTACAATGTGCAATCACCTGTGGTGAAGTGACACTGATCTCAGGAAAGCCTCCATCAAATAGGTTGATGATTTGCTCCTGTGCCACCTCCCTGGTCGGAGTGACTTTAGGAGGAGGAGGCTTCGGAGGTCCCATCTTCAGCTGAAAATGACATGTCATGGGCATATCCACTTAATAAAAGATCATCCAACTTCTGGCTCATGTATCATTTCTACACTTCTCTATGCATGTTAAGTCTACAATGAAGATCATTAATATCTAAGCGTCCACCTGTTACTGCTACATCTATCAAATGTTGTCTAAGCAACAGATGACTACATTTTAAGGGCTGCAGGCTATAGGGACACTTACATCTTCACTCTGTACCAGGCAGAACAGAAATAAAACAAACATGATTAGGAGAGACTCACTATGCGAATATCAGTGTAAATGGAGAGTTTCGACTAACCTTAAACTAAAATTGTCAATAGAATGATAATGTCATGTAAGATTATTGTAATTTGGCCATGTTCTTATTAAGTATAAAAAAGGCTGCATTTCTTTTAGTTTTACAGAAATAAAAATATCCATTAAAGTTACCATTCTACTTCTAATACATGCAGACTGTTGATGTGTGGTGTTGAGTAAGAATTCTGGGCCCCACATTTGATGTTGTTAGGGTTTTTCTTCAGTGGTTATAAAGGGCACATTAAAGGGGCTCCAAGACCCACCTGTGAAGGTGATTTGGGTCGAGGAGGACCAGGTGAAGTAGGCCTTAGCGTGTGATTGGGACTGGCAGCAGGGCTTTCCTCTGGACTCTCATCTTCAGGAGGCGTCGGAGTCCTGGCCAGGCGCAGGGGGCCCGAGTCACTGCATTAAAAAGTAGTCCACTGTTAACCACAGCTTTTATTATGTGTGAAAGTGCTGACTAAATTGAATTGGAATGTAATTGATTATAATGTACTTGTATGATAAATAATGAATGTAGTTAGTTAGAACATAATTATAAACAATTATAATTAATAATAAACTATGTGCTTTTTGGCCCAAATATAAGCTTGGTGTACTGTTTATATCGTCTATATTCCACCAGATGTCCCTCTGTCAAATATTTTGTTCAATGGATTTTCAAAACCAATTAAATTTATATCAAAATAATCTAACTGGATATAACTGTGGAAAAAGCTGGATTTCATGACACATTTAGACGCTATCTGAAGAACTGTCTCCAGATCAAATCGTTGTGTGGGCAGAGATTTACACCCTTAGATATTGCATAGAATTACATTTTTAATGTTCTCTTTTTTCAGTAGATGACATGTATTTCATTCATCATAGCAGAGAAACAGGCAAAGTATTCTGTATAAAAACATGTTTCACTTAGTGTTCATACATACTATTCAGCCACAGCACAATATACAACTAACCACTTCAACACTATCTGAATTTGCTGCTTGCTTCTGCCACAGTAACACACTGTAAACAAGCAATCTACACTACAGGTCCAGGCTAAAGACCCAAAATTTTCTATGATACACCACCTACCTTCTCTGACCTCTATAGCAGAAAGACAAATAAAGCCATAATATATGAACATTGGGTTTCCATGGAGAAATAGAAAATGTTAAATATTTTGTTTAAAAAAAAGACCCTTCACAACATTTCTTGATCTGTCCAGAAAAATGTAGGTTTAGACAGTTTTATTAAGGAGAGTACACAATCTGTTCAGCTAGATATAGAGCATAAGGACTAACCTGGGTGCTCCTTGGATGGTGAACATTTTGTCTGAGTGCTGCTCGGCGAGTTTGTTCATCACCTCATACAGTTTGTGACAGAGCTAGTGAAACAAATGAGCAACAAAAGGGAAAAGACAATTATGAGGGAATTTCTGGTGTAAACAGGGTCTAAGAGATTCAACCATTTGCAGATTTTACCTTTAACTCATAATTGAGCTCAACTGATCCATTTAGCATTTTTGTGTTCAGTTTATACACTGTATGAGTCATTAATAAATGCATGATGACTTCCAAACTTTTGAACAGTACAGCATTTTCATTTTAGGATGCAAAGCATGTGATCATTGTAACACAACAGTTGTCCAGCAGGAGGCAGCACAGAGCATGTTTGACACTCTTGACAACATCAAAATGGAGGAGCATCAAAATGACTCAGTGTACCCCAGCCCAGATTATACAGGCTATTATCCTGACCACACTGCTCCATCTAAACAAGACTTAAGAGAGTGAACTAGAGTATGAACACATGCACTCTCACCACAAGCACACACACACACACACACACACACACATACATTTAGCCTTAAATCCCCTCTGTCTGCACTGCCATTATGTCTACATGCAGAAAAGCCATAATAGGTATGACAGATACAGAGAGAGAGAGAGAGAGAGAGACACAGATAGAGGGATAGAGGGATGGTTAAAGCTGTGTCTATGCTCTGGCGTCCTGGCAGGCTTTGGCCATGCACTGATGCCCACGGCATGGACGCCCACTGTGCTACTGCTAAAATAAGCACAATAGGCCACACACACTCGCCAGAGCTACATCATGACGAGCAGTGCTAATACTGTGGCTGCCTAAGTGACAGGTGAACTGACCAAAGAGTGTGTTCCGCACAAAAGGGCTTAAATATGCAGATCAGTTTAAAACCTAATGACATGTAATTAACAACAAAGCCTTGAGGTCTTGCATTTCTACACAGTGAGGAAAATGCCAGTAAACCACACTGTTTGTATGATAATTAAAGGGCCCCATTTGCCAAAACCCTTTAAAATAAGAGTCATCAAATCATATATGTGAACACTGTTTATGTTCTGTGCATTGACCATACTGTTCACTCGCTACTCTGTACAGTCCATATAGAGAAACCAAGCTGTAAAACCAGCCGGTTTCGAATTTATTGATTTGTAATTTTACACACAATAACCAACACAACCTACAGAAATTCACAACCACAAATTCATTACTTTATTATTAAGTTATAAAAGAGTGTTTTAGCCCAGACTGCTTTTTGAAGAAAGCACAGTACAGGGTCCATACTGAACCTTTGCCCTACTTATTTTGGCTTAATGAGACACTATTTTATTGAATAGCAATGAAAAAACTGCTACATACATGTCATAATGGACTAATGTGAATATTTTATAATGCACAGAAAATCTAGGATATGAGCCCTTTAATGGTAGACTGAGAGTACCTATGATGTACAGTTCATTACCCACTGATAAAAAAAAAAAACATAATGGCAATGATGTCTTGTCAGATGAATGTCATATATATGGATGGGTCTCTGCCTTTTGACTGTATTAATGTGTAACATACAGCGCGCTAATGGATAATAACACATCCTCTAACGCCCTTTAAAATTCTACACGAGAGGAGCTTAGTTCAGGTCGGTTTCTTGGCTGATGGGAACTAGGCAACCTTAAGAGCAAATGTACTGTTCTGAACTGTGTCCGTTTCCTTTTGTTCATGGAGATATCAGCAGATGGGCAGCATTGTTGGAGAGTTAAATAGGCCATAAATATCTCCTCCAGGCTCACTGATGCCTGCACTGCAATTTAGTTTAACTCGCACATGCCAGAATGCTGGCCTTTCATTTCTAATAGTCAGCTGCAGAAACCAGCTGAGAGGAAGATGACACTGAGCCGGCAGATTCAGGCTCTGAACAGTCTCTGTCTCCAAGGAGAACAGACTCTCAAAGCAAGGCATGTTTTTTTTTTTCACCGCATGAAAGCAGTGCTTGTCAAACATCTGCCTATGAACTCAGCTTTCTTATCTGATATGGTAATGAGCAGGTTTGCACGCTTCTGAGTGGATTATTGGACATGATAATATGGAAATGTAAAGGATTCATAAGTGGCATTTTATGGAAACAGTGCAATTTTAGTTTTCATTCTAAATCCATCAATTACATAGTTTAGTTTGGGTATTTTTTTGTAAAAAGTGGACACATTTTTTAAAAGTAGGTTTTATAGAAATACTGACACTTTTACAACTTCCAAATTAATGTTGCACTGTTAACTGTTTCCACATTCTACAGATCAATTTAATACAACAAAATATATAAATAAAACTGTGTAATAATTTACCTAACCTTGAATTTTGTTTACCACCCTGTTACAATTACTTATTTAGCCATAAAAATAATGCTTTGTCACATTAAGTGTCGTGATAAAGAGTAAGTGACATAGTTTGAGTCTTCACATAGGCTGATCATCTGTGCTTTTTAATACAACACTGATTATTTGTGGTTTCCTTCATCCTTGATCACATCTAGCCTAACATGTCTACCCCAATGTATAATGTTAGAGAACCAAAGTTTTGGGAGATAACGGGAGTCCGGGGCCAAGCTGAACCTGAAATCACATTCCCCTCAGTAACAAGGTGAGGCTGTAATTCTTATTATTTTAAAAATGGGGTATTTTGTGTCAAATTGGGTAAGAATAAGTTGAAAGTGAAAGTGAAATTATAGAGGACTGAGTGAAGTGTGAGCTTATGACTCAATTTGGCACTGATTTCATTGAATGAGTTGTTTTTGCAAAATGGACAAATAGCTGTCAGTTGAGAGTAGGGATAGGGATAGTATGAACAAATGATTACAGGGCACAAAAGTTGCCCTGGCATTTAATGTTTGATTGCCGCCATTTGTCTGCTTTGAAAAATGACTGTGGGTCCTTTACATTTACATATTATATGATATCTAATATTCTATGTAGGAGACTTTACATTCACATGAGTGTAATTACATCACCACCGTGTAACAGAACCATCTCTCAGCCGTTATGGTCATAGCAGTGATCACAGTAGGTCTAGGTTTAGCAGTGAGCTCACCACATAACATGATACCTGTCTGAGAGTCAGATCTAAGTGGGAGTCCCAAAGCTGTACTCTTATATTCCCTACACACTGAGCACAGGATGTGGGCGAAGGAAACCGCAGTTCATTAAAAACCTTTATTCGGAACGTCCTGCAAGGTCATCATCAAACACAAAGCAACAGGCGCTCTTGACTGTGACTGCGAAAGAACATTTTCACTCCCTGTGGTTTGGAACAACCCTTAAAATGACTAAACACCCTGCGCAGTCCACTTCACAGGGAACTACTAGGATTGCACCATTAGTTGCGCTTTACATGTACATCTAGAAAAAGTCTTGAGTATAAAATGTTGCAGCCACTTCATAACTCCACTTATTGCCATTTGAAAACTCAAGGAGCTTCTGCCTTTTTACATTTAGTGAACATATCAAGATGAATGGACCAGCAGACCAGAGGTTTTTGTTTTTTCAAGGTACATTAACAGATGCCAAGGATGTTTTGTCCCTCCCCTGATAAAGTGAGTATTATAGAACTACAACCTTGTCCTATGACAGCATGATAGTGTGACTTACAAAGGAGATTTCCCTGTGGAATTTGGCCTCCAGGCTGCTGACGCTCTTGAAAGTGTTCACATAAAACCCCACTCGACTGTAAAGACAAAAGAACAAGTATATTAGAATACACACAACATGTATGTTTCATTTCACAAAATATAAAAATACAAATGTAAATCAGCATTATGTGAGAATTGCTGTTTCTTGCTCATGGGCTCCCCCCAGCAGTTGGAGAGTGTAATTGACAATCTTCCCCTGCAGTTAATACAAATCCCCCTCTTGGATACACTGTTCACATGTACTGTTGACAATCTAAAGAATCACAATGATCTGACACAGCTAAGTAATGTTACAGGGTTTTACACAAATATGACTATATTATAAGGTCTACGGAGCATTAAGCAGTTCTTTTGAGAGGTTCACGCTCCAACATAGCTACATAGTGGCAATGACAGAGATGCTATTCTTCCCATTAAAATCAGTGGAGCATCAAAACGTTTTTGAAGCTGTTATTTTACACTAAATGCTACATAATGTTGCTGTAATAAAAGTTGACAGACATTGACACTTCTTCTTCAATAAGGAAAAAAGAGGGCTGGCTAATGTGCACTATAAAAGATGAAAAACGTAATGCAAGGAGTTGAAATGGTAATGAAGTAATATACTAATTGTAAACATAATAAGTAAGGTCAGTTGTATTTCCCATTTTGAGAAAAGCTAGCCCAAAAACATCATGTTAAAAAAACGATTTGTGATTGGCTATTTGCACATTAGTCAGCTGGCCTTGTCAAAACAGACAGCTCTTTGCCATATTTAACATCAACCTTAAATCAACACTAAAATGTGTTTCTGATACCAGTAATCCGGTACTCTAGCAGGCAGGGGAAACTAACATTAACCAGAACTATCATGCTTCACATCTCCTTCCCACCACCACCAGCTATTAACAACCGAGAACACTCAGAGCTACCCCCGAGACCCTTCCTACTATGTTTCGCTGGTAAATAGGTCACAGTCTGAAAGATGAATGCCTTATTCATGCTGACTCCAAGGGATGAAACACACCAGACTCTCTGATGACTCGAGACTAGAAGCAACATAGCAAGTTCCCTAATACCAATTTCAGTAAATTCACTATTGGCACCTAGACTGTATAAGCAAGTATAACCTGAGCAGATTCCTAACTGGTTCACTATTTCAAATCCTTGCAGCTCCTTGTACGTTCTCGCTTCAATTCCTAATCATGCGTAACTGTTGCGGTCAGGGAAGCGCTTTTGCTCCCTGAAGGCAAACACGGAGAGGATGAGGAAAAGTTTCTTCCCACAAGCAATTCACACTCTGAACCATGACAGCAACTAGGATTGCCCCACACACACACATTACATCAAATACAGGACATCTCACATCATGTGAGCAAGTAGTAGTCAAAGCCTTTCTCTACTAGTTGACTTTAAATGAAATTATTTTGATTTTATAAATGACAGATTAGTTTAATAGTACTTACTAAATCATTCATAGTAGATACTGAATCATTCACAGTAGTTCCTAAATCATTAAAAGCAGTTACTGATTCATTAATAGTAATTACTGAATCATTCTTAGTAGTTAGCAAATCATTAAAAGTAGTTCCTATATCAGTCATCATAATTACCAAAGCTTTAAAAATCATTCATAGTAGATAGACTGTAATATTCATAGTAGATAGACTGTAATATTCATAGTAGATACTGATTCATACATGAATAATTTATAGTAGTTACCAAATCATTAAAATTTACTGAATCATTCATAGTAGATAATGAATCATATACAGTAGGTACCAAAACATTAATAGTAGTGACCAAATAATTAAAAGAAGCAGTTACTGAATCCCTCACAGTAGATACAGCATCATACATTGTAGTTCCCAAATCATTAAAAGGTAGGTACTAAATCATTTATAGTAGTTACCGAATCACAATAGTTATTGAATCTTATTAATGGTTAGAAAATACAGATACTGAATCCGTCATCATATTTACCAATTAATTAAAAGCAGTTACTGAATCATTCATATTGGTTAACAAATTAATTCATAGTAGATACTGAATCATAAAGAGTAGATACTTATACACAGTAGTTACCAAATCCTTAAAAGTAGTTACAGAATGATTCATAGTAGTTTCCTAATCATAATATCCGGAGTTTAGGGGTTAGAAAATGAGACTGTGAAGCTTACAGTGGAGAGTGTTAATACTCCACCCCGCCCCGTTCTCTCCAGGTCTAAGCAGGACTGAGCAGGGCTAGAGGCACTGTAAGGCCACACATGATTGGACAGATTATGTAAGCAGACTGCTGCTCCTTTAGTGAGCACCCAGACGTGATCAGCTCTGCACTGTACTCGACATACATCTAACGAAACCCTGCGCTTACCACAGCTCATTTTACTAAGAAGCATGCAAAACCTGCAGTGCATGATGTGAAAATGTGTCACCATGAAGACAATTAATACTTTTCATTAAAACGGACTAAAAAATGGGATAAACAAAAAAATATATAAATACCATCCACCTTCCATTTCACAAGACCAACTAAGTCTTGAATTTGAAAGATGATGAACAACATGAATAACACCAACCATATATTAAACATTATCACTTAAAATACATGCCTCACTATAAATCGTACACATATATATATATATATATATATATATATATATATATATATATATAGTATATCGTACACACAAACATTCATACATATATATATATATATATATATATATATATATATATATATATATATATATATATATACACACAATTAGACCTATGTAATGTTTAATAAGAGCTCTGCAGAATCAGAATCAATTACAAAACATCAAACTGAATCTTCTTCTATATTATCTCTGCCTTAATCCAAACAGTTTCTGGTCAGTTTTACGCAAGATAACTAATCCAGCAATTTTCAAGTCATAAAATAAGCCATATCTACCATTATGAGAGACGGATGGACCGCTTCAGCACTGCTACACACCATTACCACATGCCTCTCAGCACATACATCACACATACGAATACCAAACCACTACAACAATCACACTCCTACTACAGCAGACTGATGTTAACATCACAGCCCAGTCTACATCAGCATATCTCAGCAGCATACCTGTCCTCCGTTATTGTGATGCTGTCGTGAGTGTGCAGCTGCCATGTCACACAGCTGACTGCGCGACTCTACGACTGTAGGGAGTTATTCTCACTGTACTGCACTCCGGGGAGAACAGCAGGCCAAATGAATTCAATAGTATTGATAGAGGCAGCAGGCTGACAGACTGTTATATTGTCACGTCCGTGTCATACCCAGCATGGGAATGGCCTGGGGTGCAGTGGAGTGTACTGAAAATACACTTATGTAACAGTCAGGCAGCTGATGACTGACTGAGCCTTTTTAATGTAAATATTTCACTGCAGTAAAAAAGAGGTTTAACAATGGGTTAAGATGTGCAAATGCAAATCATTGTCTGCTGATGTGTGCCATACGGATCCTCACACACCACACATTTGAGCTTTGTCTCTGTGGCAGGCAGTGGAGATAACATTCAGTGTGGTTGTGTCTTTCGTTGCGGCTTAATTAAAACTTTTTATCTTTTGTTGTATGGGATGATGGGAGAGATTAAGTATTAATGACAATGCAGCAAAAGCAGAAATAAATCAACCCATTTTCATGCAGTATGCTGAATTATGATGTAGTTGTTCCAACTGAATATTATCACAAACAATATTTAACACAAAAAATCATTTAACACTTTAAAAAGTACGTGGGTGTAGGCACCTGCTCATTTGTTGATTCTTCTGTTAAGGGTATTAAAAAGAGTTTATCCTGCTTTTGTTGGAGTAACTGTCTCTACTGTCCAGGGGACATGGCTTTCTACTAGATTCTGTATTTGACTGAATTTAATAGCAAAAAGTCAGGATGATGGATGATCACCACCGCACCTCACCCCCAACTCCCAAACTCATCAAAAAAGTACTGGATGGAGCACCAACCATCATTCCAGAGAACACTGTTCCACTGCTCCACAGCTCAATGCTGGGGACTTTATAACCCTCTATTCCACTCTTGGCATTAGGCATGGTGCCAATAGGTTTATGTTTATCTGCTCCATCTCCAGCGCTATCTATTTATCTATTCTGTTGCTACTATGTCTCTACAGGGACTTGACAAGCTGTGTGTGTGCATTTGCCCATCTGTGTCAGCAGATAGTAGCTGAATGCATTCATTTGGACATATAGTCTACAAATGTAAACAAAACATGCTATTCTTTTCAACTAACTAATAAACTGCTTGTCAATGAATAATGTAGAAAACCTGCTCTACAAACATTTCTGTTGAGGAAAAAATATCATGACTTATGCCACTTACAACAGTCCCAAACTGCACCCTCTTACACTAAACAGCATACAAACAATAGTGCTCCACCCTCAGCAGTTAATATTCCTAAGGGTAGTAGGTAAAGTATGGAGCATACGGTTTAGGATGCAACAAAACAAACACAAACAGCATGGAGGAGAGATGGACTGGACTGAGGGGGAGATGAGTTTTTTTAATGGGAATGTTGGGATTGGCTGAGATACAAGGGGTTTTATTCCATTTCTAAACCCTGATCAAAAGTTGTAGTGAGCTGACGCTGAAGAGTTAAGTCTAATTAAGACCATCTCTCAAATGTGAAGCTTCAAATTTTACCACCAGGTTCTGTTCAAAGACTCCCAAAGACAACAATTATGTTGCTCAATAATAGGGTTTTTGTAAGATTCATTAAAAGCAGGGGGTTGTTTTATTACTAGTACACAGTCTGCAAAGCAATTATCTCCTTGAGGGACAATAACAACCGAATGAATTTATAACAATTATGATCAGTATACAATCAAAGCCATCCCAACTGAGCAAATATTCGTTTAAAGTCCCATTTTCACTCATGAAAAAAAAGATGACTCACCTGTCCCACAGAGTGGGCAGCTCATCTTGCAGATCTATGTTCAGATCATCAAACACCCTCTGGGCCTTTTTCAAGTCTTCCTCTGCCTGTGTGAAAAAATAAATGGAAAATCAGGTCCTCATTTTGCAGCTCCAGTAGATCTTATACTCTAAATCTTCATTCACTCTCAAGTGAAGCAGACGATACAAGACGAGTAAACGGTACAACAACCCGCAAAACTGTAGAAAGCATGTTCTCCGGTACCTTAGCAATCTTCTTATCGTTTCTCACAGTGGAAGTCTGCAGGGTCTCGAGGTGGTGCCTTGCACTGTCATAGTCAATTAACTTTCTGCTTCTCTTTGCCACACGTATCTAAAAGGAGTGAAAGAACACTATTAGACCTCTGACATGCAATTCAAGTTGGCCTTTTCTAAGCAGTAGATTCCTCATTGGTCACATTCTACTGTACTGTACTGTACTATATTGTCCTATATTAAATTGTACTATACTATACTGTACTATACAGCACTTTACTGTACTGTCCTATATATATTATACTATATTGAATTGTACTACACTACACTATACTGTCCTGTCCTATATTAAATAGTACTAAACTATGCTACACTATTATTATTATTATTACTACTATGTACTTTAGACAGTATGCATGGGACGTCACCAGTGGTGGGAGTCACTGTGGGCACAGACACTAAGTGGCAAAAAGACAAACTGAGTGGTGTCGTTCAGCGTTTCGCATGAATGCAGCTAAAACACAAAACCGGGAAACAGCTGTTGTGCGATTGACTGTACAAACAGATTCATCAGGAATTCGGAGCTATCCTTTTGCAGACTGCTGAAAGCAAATGGATTTGCTGCAATTTGGCAGAAACAACTGTAATCCAGGCACTGAAACGTGTGGGATGTCATTGAGTGGTGAAGACAACCACTAACAACGGGTGAAAAAAAAAACAAGCCCACTGTAGTTGTAAAATTAGCTACATGCTAAGCTCACTTAAATAAAAGCCAACAAACCTGGATGAACCAGTCTACTAAATCAGCCTGAAAACGGTCAAAACACCCCTAAGACCATTCACTCATCACTTTACTCTCAGATATGAGGCTGAACGTTCCTGAATACACATCACTGGACCATTGCTTCTTTAATAATGTGGATGAATTGCTGTCATGTCCAACAGCCTTTAAGCAGATAATTGCTTTATTCCCAGTTAGGCTGATTCCTTTATTAAAGCAGCAGTGCTGCAAGATGTTTTGCCACTCAATCTGAGTAATGGGGGCGTATTCCTGCAGGAAACATTAAGTCAATGCATAGTATCTATACTATATTGTACTATACTGCACTCTACTGTACAGTCCTATACTGTATAATACCCATACTATCTGGTACTGTACTGTCCTATGCTATAGCATGCTATACTACACTGTAATATACTGTACTATAGCATTCTATACATATGTTTTGACTAATGAAAAAACATACATGGAAAACCATAGAAAACATTACCTTGATATCTGGGAACTGAGCCAAATACGTGTCCAGTGCAATGATCGTGGAGTCCACCAGCTTCTGATGGAAGTCTTCCCATAATTGATCACAGTTCTAGAGATGAGAAAGAAGAATGCTGTTTCTGAGTGTGAACCATTTAAATGAGCACAGATGGAATTATACAAAAAAACAGGGGCTGTATCACCTTTAAGTAATGTTTGGAGGGGGATCACACCTCCCACCCTCTCATAAGTAATTCCCTATCTACACATCCAGAGCTTTCTCTTTTCACAGTGTGTTGTGATTGCTGTTAACTACTATGGCCTAAACTGAGAGGATACTTGTTTTAATGCATATTTAAGTCTGTATTTATCATCACGTTTGCGTTCCTAGGTCAAAAGACTAATACAAAATGCAGTTCATGAAGTCGGCATGCTATTCCTTTACTGCAACAGACTGAGGTAGTGTCGATTTCTAATGTTCAGGAATGATCAGGAGGTTTAAAAGTAAGGTGAACTAAGCAGACTGCTTGTGAAAATGTGAAAAAGTTCAGGCCTACTCCAGGCTGTAGCTTCCCTGTGGATTAAAACACTAAAGACTTTAAATGCACCTTCTTAATGCTAAAGCAGTGTTCACACTTTCACTGCAAAGGGTTTTTCCCTTATAATGGAGCTGCTGTTTTCTGCTGAGCTTGAACGTGCAGCAAATGACAGAGCACTCTTAAAAATAAAGGGGCTTCAAATAGTTTTGAGGGATAATACTTTGAGGGATGCCACAGAAACGTCTAAGGGGCTAAAGTACCTTCACATGATGTAAAGGTTTTTTGCCAATTTAACTATTCGTCACACTCCACACTCAAAGAACGCTTCGTAGCACCTGTCCCTGTAGAACGTCCTAACGTGGCGTAGACTGCTGCTTCAGGTTTTTAAGAATTCTACATCAGTTTTCACAAAAGCTAAGTTATCATCATGCTCTGATGACTTTCCCAGACGTATTAAGGTGCTCTCTGGCGAGGCTGAGAAATAAAGTTTACACCCTTAACACCAAGGCATTCTTCCACACTGTATTTAAAAATTAAACACTATATTTCTTTCCATGGTCGGTCCATTTAGGAGCATTAAACCAGCTGTGGCAGAGTATAATAGACTACCCAGGCTTTGTCTGCCCTCATCACGATGGAACAATGCTATGTGTCATATAGCACTGAACTGTATCTCCAAGTACTATGTTGCCGTATTGTGATCTGTGTGGGTAGTGTGTAAGCTTTGGGCATTACATCTTAGCCTGAGGATATAGTGTTGGACTGGAACACTATAGTGTATATATTAGCATGTAGGCTTATATAGAAGCGTTTGTTTGAATTCTTGTTGTTTAATGTAATGTTGGATGCTTTAATAACCTAATAAATATGATGATAATTTATCATTTTTGTTATCAATTACAACACGTCACATGATGCTTTGGATAACTACACCATTCATTAGACCTGGTTAGTCCTTGTTCTAGTTATCTGGGTTACGGGCAGCACAGTATGTAAAATGTTGAACCTTAACAAAAAATGTAATAGTTTATGACTATTTTTTTAAATGTAATACTTACAAAATTTAATATAACAGTATTTTATTTTTGCCAAATTGTCCACCCCATTTAACACTAATATTTTATAATTCTGTAATAATTGACATTATTATAACACTAGTATAAAGCTAATATTTTCCACTAATTTTACAATATAAACATATACTCACTTG
Source organism: Salminus brasiliensis (assembly GCF_030463535.1). Lineage (NCBI taxonomy): Eukaryota > Metazoa > Chordata > Actinopteri > Characiformes > Bryconidae > Salminus > Salminus brasiliensis. The sequence continues at coordinate 29,564,949 of NC_132886.1, forward strand.
AGACACTACTGTATCATATCAAATTATGAATTTTGTGACCTGTGACCCCATGAGTCATTCTTTTGCGCATGTATTCCTTTCCTCCTAGGTGTTTAGTACAACAGAAAAGAACTGGCCTCTTTCACAAAGCTTTTTTCTAAACGTTTTCTAAACTCGTGATGCTGGATGTATGACTCACAAAGCAGCAACATTAACATTTAATTACTCTTCCATTGCATCAGCAAGAGCTGTTGTACGTAAAACTCTGAATGCAGCATCCAATCTGCTCCTCCTCCGAGGCTTGAAAGCAAACACTACAGACCCAAATAACAGAAAGGAGCATCCGTTGGGTAAATGAAAGCAGAATACTCGGAGGTGAGTGCTTTAGTCATATCTGAAACACCAGCTCACAAGAGGACACGTTTCAACAGACGCTATTAATAGCTGTCTGCTTCCATCAACATCATCTGGGAGGGTTAACAGACAGAGGGAGAGATGGCATAGTTAGATTTTTCCAAGGTTTAGCACTGCATTGTCCTTTTTCCTACTGTTTATTTTTATTCCATAATTACAGATTTGTACAGGCATTCAAACGATCGGTCATATAAAGGACATATATGGTACTTTCTCACTGGACACTGCAGTATGATGTGGAGTTTCCTCCTAGCCGGTATATTCCAGCATGCATTAAGGCTGGCCAGTATGTAGGTACACAAAGCGCAGAAAGACATTTAGAGCTACGTAACTTAAAAGCACATCAGCCTGGATGCTTAGCGAGTGTAGGTTAGCATACACACACACTCACTGCGCAAGGTTTTCATGCCTGCCTAATTTTAAAATAAACAAGGAAACCACTAATTGCAATTCTGTTGACATCCACACTGAGTAAGTTATGGGGGAGAGGGCCAGATCTTGGGCTCCTGTGGGTAGCACTGGCTTCTTTTCAACTGTGCAGGAATGGTAACCACGTCACTGGCTTTTCCACATAGACACGGTTCGACACGGAACGCTTACAAACCTAATAAGTACAAGAATAGCTGTTCCATTTTAGCACTCTTCAAGCGCACTGATCATTAGTATGGCAACAAGTACACTTAAGTTACTGTAATAGAATGAAGTTTAGCATGCTTAAGCCATATACGGGTCTCATTCAACATTCAACGGCCTGGTTACTGGACTTATCCAACATCGTTCCTGCAACGTTAGCACGGCCTGGTTACTGGACTTGTCCAACATCGTTCCTGCAACGTTAGCACGGCCTGGTTACTGGACTTGTCCAACATCGTTCCTGCAACGTTAGCACGGCCTGGTTACTGGACTTGTCCAACATCGCTCCCGCAGCGTTAGCACGGCCTGGTTACTGGACTTGGCCAACATCGTTCCTGCAACGTTAGCACGGCCTGGTTACTGGACTTGTCCAACATCTTTCCTGCAACATTAGCATGGCCTGGTTACTGGACTTATCCAACATCAGTACCGAAACGTTAGCACAGCCTGGTTACTGGACTTATCCAACATCAGTACCGAAACGTTAGCACGGCCTGGTTACTGGACTTATCCAACATCGCTCCCGCAATGTTAGCACGGCCTGGTTAATTAACTTGTCCAACATCGCTCCCGCAACGTTAGCACGGCCTGGTTACTGGACTTATCCAACATCAGTACCGAAACGTTAGCACGGCCTGGTTACTGGACATCGTTTCTGCGGCACTAGCACAGATGTTGGAACTAGCATCAGTAAGTTAGCTAGTTTTCTTTTTTTTTTTAGTCCTGATTTAGTGCATTTAATGCTTTACTCTCTTCAGTGTGATGAAAAAATACAACTACTCCATATTGCACTTTTATCCTGTCCTTGGAACCAGCTTACTGAAGCTGCAGGCTATAATACGTTCTATTAACTTCCCACTATGTGGCTGGACTGAACCAAGCAGTGTGATGAAACCCCTCTGCAGCTTTTCTGAGCACATCCCTGTCAATGGTGCTTGCCTTTCTTATACTACAGCATCTTTTATGGCTCAGTGACCAAACCCGCTGTTCTTTGAAAGGCACATCATTAATGCCTTGGCTCAGACAGAGGGTACAAATCGCACTGTCCTCTATTGACCGGAGAAACGCTGCCAAACCTGCCTGGTCTTCCCTGAAATGTTCTGTTTTTGGCTAAAAATCAACACTTAAGATGTTTTCTGCCTTTTTCTAGAAGGTTTTAGAACAACCCTAGTTATTCCAGCGTTTAATTGACATTTAATCACTTCGCAAAATTCACAAAATCGCAAAATTTCCTGAAACGGTACAAAGTCCAGTGACCTTAAATGATAGCAAGGTAAGCAATAAAAAGGTTTACAAACCCTTTGTCTGTATAAATGTTGTGTTGGAACAGACTATGCTATGGCGCTGTCTATCGCAGTATTTAGACTACACTGGACGTGTGGACTGCTGTCATCATGTCTACGAAACGATACTTAACAAAGAAACAAAGACAGACCATTATAACTCAAACTAACTAAAAGTTCAGATCTTCAGAAATAAAGCCTGAGTATGGAGAGTACAGTTTCCTACAATATTAAAAGGCTTTTGGAAACTGCAGAAAACTGAAGAGGAAGAGGTTTGCCAGGGCCATGCAACACTGGCAGTGGACTACTGAAAAAATTAGGGGTCTCCAAAACGTCTGACTCAGTGTAGATCTCGCGTTATGTTAAAAACAAGCAAGCTATTTTGTCTCAGAGGATGACTCTGTGCACACACCGCTTGGACGGGGGGAATTCAATAGCACCTCACCTAGATCTCTCGACAGCTATTTCTGAGGCGTGTTTGAAATGCAAAGCCCAAGGGCCTCCCTCGAGCCGTTCACAGGCAGGTCTATCGTGGCCCAGTAAATTGACACCCATATCTGAGATGCGGCTGACTAGTTAGCAGAGCCCTTTGTCAGGAACACAGTCAGTTCTCTCCAACACTTCCTGTTGTGCAACCACAGATGGCAAATGGTCATGCTCTATATGACACATTGCTTTAAAGGGCAGAACCTGACAGTGTATTTAATATACATCAATCATCATAAAGTGTTCTGTCAGTATCTGGCACCAAGAAGTTAGCCGCAGATCCTTAAAGTCCTGTAAGTTGTGAAGTTGGGCCTCTATGGATCACATCCTCAGTCCTGAGCGCCTATGACAGGGTTGCCGGTTCCCCGGTTGTTCTTTCTTAACCTGACCACTAGGGATCGCCCCACAAGACCAGCTGATTTGAAGATGTCATTACATCTAGATGTCATCACAATTTGACACTTTCCAAAGCAGCTCTGGTCTTTACACTATCAACACATTGACTTAACACACTGATTAAGAGCTTACTGTTCACTTGACGCTCATTCTCATACAGCTCCACATCCATAAAACCTTTGCTACATCTATAGGTTTTATACACAAACTGAATTTTCCTAGCTTATACTGAAATACAGAGGTTTGTAGTATTGTGTAAACAGTGTGAAAAGCCTCAAATATGTGCTATTCACTCCCCAGTTCAGGGAGTCAATATGTCAATACATATTGCAGTCAATATGTAGAAACTAAACAAAAGCAAAAACAACCTGATTTTAATTAAATAATGAAGTAATGTAACCTGTAGCTGAATTGAAAGGGTTTTCTCTTAAACATACAATGTACTTTTTGAGTGTAGATGCCATTATCTTATGATCTACACAATACTCAACATAGGGACTAAGGATTGATTTGAGATTCAGACAGGAGCATCTATCAGAGTAGTATACAGCACAAGAGCAGCTGCTCCAGCCTGCATTATTTTCCTGCATTATTAATGGCTTACCTTTGACAGTAGTCAAACTGGTAAAATGATTTGTGTATGTTACAAATACTAACAAGTGTTAAAAGCCATTTCTATATGCAGGCTTCTGTGCTCTTGCAAACAAATGCAATTGCACTAACCTTCCCAATGGACATAACGTCATCCTTGCCATGCCAGTCGGGTTCATAGACTTCATGCAGTGATTCTGTCAGGTTCATGGAGGCCTGCTGCATTCCTGCAGTATTAACACAGAGACAATTCGGTTAAGCACTTCCACCCATCACTCCAGCATAATCAACTGCTTGTGTATGCTTGCATGTGTGTATGTGACAGGATGAGTCACCTTTCACAGCTGCTATATAAGCCTTCATCTCCCTCTGTAGCCTGGCACCCTCTGTCTGTGGAAACAAAAAGAAAATTACCCTCGAACACAAAGCACCCGCAGATCAATACTTACACATGACCTGTCAACCACTGGGCAGAGACCACGCTACTCATCAAACCTGCAGCTGACAGACCATTCTGTTTTATCGATAAGCATCAGAAGTTACAGTGAATTACATTCGCAGCTATGGATTTAATAACGGTTTCCTGAAGAGAGTAATATTAGGATTTTAGTCTGTTTTTTTATCCATCAAAATAACATTAGCATTCGTGTTTATGATAACATGGCCTCAGGTGAGTCCAAGCTGTGGGCTGAATGGGTCTGATATGGAAGTGCTTGCTTGTCAGCATAATCGCTGCAACTGTGGGCAGTAGTGAATGATCGCTGTCCATGGTGCTGAACTGTTGACTCCACTGACAAGTAGTCTATAATTGTCATTTCAGTCCTTTCAGCATTAGAAGCTGGAAAGCAGGAAAGATCAGCCTTCAGCAGCTGTTTCTGTCCTAGGGAAAACTGTGTTGGTGCTACATGCTAAATGTGGTGCTGTTTATTGGAAATGCACTGAAGACCTGTGTCAGTGGAAGTTTGCCAAGTGAAAACTGCTACATTTACATTTATGGCATATTTTTATACAAGCAATTTAACAAGTTACAAGCAAAACACAATTCCTGAAGCAGATATGACTAAACTATGCAAAGCCTGTGGAGGAGGAAAAATACAAGTGTGAACACAGTGAAAACTTTTAATAGACAGGACAGAGAATAATCTGGATGCGTATCTTCCATGTGTGCTGAGAGGGACCATTTCTGGCTTTGTAGGCCAGTGTCAGGATTTTATATCTGTGTATATGTGTACTGCTACAGGAAGCCAAAGAAGGGTATGCAGCAAGGAGTGACAGCTAAACTTGAAGGCTGGAAAGCTGAAGAGGAGTCGAGCTGCTGCATTCTGGATCAGCTGCAGGGGCCTGGTGGCATGCATAGGAAGACCAGCCAGAAGTGAGTTGCAGTAGTCAGGTCTCGAGATGACAAGAGACTGAACAAACACCTGGGTGGCCTTCCTGGAGAGAAATGCTTGAATTTGCTGAATGCTGTGGAGGAGAAATCTGCATGACAGCGTCAGGCCTGCAGCATCAGCCGTGAAGGTTAACTGGTCATCAACAACTACACCAAGGCTACGTGCTTCAGCAGATGGAGTGATCTTATTGAAGCAAATTGAGAGTTCACTGGGAGGATGACACTTAAATTGTTAGCTCTAACATTACCAGGGGTTAATCTAGACTACTGGACCTATTCTTCTTCTTATTATTATTATTATTAGTGGTTCAGGCTACAAATGTCATATCTTTGTTAAGGATTTCTGTAGCCCTCGTATGGAATTCTAGTAGTATATTAGCAATAAGCTAATGCAAGGCACTAAAACAAAAAATAATAATAATAATTTGGCCATTTGATATTAAAAATAATCCTTCAAAGCTTGTAAAAAACATTGCATGTTGGATCTGATATAAATATATATATATTTATCCTGTATTGTAGCAGTTTAACACTGACTAGTTCAGTTAAGACTGTAACAATTGGCAGAATCTATGTTAAGCTAAGCTAAGTGAAGCTACCAATCCTACTCACAGTCACTGATGTATCTAGGACCTCCAGAGGTCCAATAGTGACACTTCTTGAACGACACTGGTCCCATTCACCAGTATTTAAAATGTGATTGGCTGATTCCTGTGTCTCTATTCCTGTGTTTCTATTTATGTTGGTCATTAATCTGAGCTTTTTTAGCTTCATCTATCAGATACCACTGACACAAAATCTGTTTATCATTTGCCCAACTGAACCTTTTTCAATGAAAAAAGAGACTTACTGTAATACTTTCAGAGTTTAAATACAGTGTCGTTATATACTGAATAAAAAAAATCCTAAAAGGCAAATCACAGAAGGCCTTGCAAGTCCTAAGGGTTCTCCACTAACTATATAAGCATGCATCAGTCTCCGGTTTGTATTTTGCATGTGTTTTTATATAATAATGTAAAAAATAACCTTACTACAGCAGCATTTAACTAAGAAACCGTCACCTAGTTTTTCGTAGTACACTGTAGGTGTAGGTGTTAACATAACAGCTCCTGCCCCTGAAAAGTGTTCACTCTATGCCAAAAACATGTGTAACATATAGCACACAACAGATTTGTGCACTATGTAAGAAGCAAGGGGTCTTTTGAGATGTAGCTGGGATTGATACTACTTCAGGCAGATCAACCCTGGTAATCTGGTAATCACTGAGAAATTCCTTAAATTTGTTGACGAGTTTTAATGAAGGAAGAGTTTATCATGTTAGCTAATATTTCTGCCTAGTTCATCAGCCTGGTCAGCCCTAATATAAACTAAACCATGTTTAAAATTTAATGTCAAGCAATGGGCAGCACAATAGTCCAGGAACAGTACAATGGTTTAGTGATTTGGTGTAATAATATATCATTTATTTGGTGGTAAAAGGTTTGTGAGTAGTCAGTCTTTTCTCTACATCTACTGTACATCAGTGTGTCTCGGCCTAACTCTGCATCTTCTTCAGCTTCTAAAAGTGTGGGTGGCAACTGCTTCACTGGGGAGATTTTACGGGCATTAGTGAGAGCCGGGCGGGTGCACTATCTGGTGCGTGGGACGTGTTTTTGGCTGTGTTAGGGATCCTCCTCCTGCAGCAGCAGCAGTAGCAGTAGCAGTGACAGACACTGACTCAGCAGCTTTAGGCTCGGACTCCTCCATGCTGCCTTTTTACAGAAAGCAGCAGTGGCGGGGACTGCAGAGAGATGAGGAACAATGCACTCTGAAGGACAGTGATTCACAGAGGAGAACGGGAGGAGAGCAGGAGAGGAGAGGAGAGCAGAGGAGACTTTTTCGCACTAAGCCCTGGCGGGCTGGTGCATAAAGCACTCTAATCAGGATTAGTGAGGACAGGTGGAGAAGGCGGGATTAGACTGCTGCTTTTTCTCCACCATTACACACGCCATCATCAAGAAACACACTTTCTCTTCACTTCTTCTGCTGCTTTTCCTCCTTCCATTTCTCAGCTGTATTAACATGCGTACAGTACCTACAATTTACATAACCTTACACAATAAAAAAACACCATGTCAGCCTCTCAATAATCCAATGTAAGAGTTCTAGCTGAATGTGAATAGTATGAGCTGAGGCAATAGTATGATCAAGACTAATGCAATACACACATTTCTTGAGGTGGGAAACTGTAAAGCCAAAGTCACAATATGCTTCTTTCTGGGAATTTTCACAAGCAAAATTACATAATTGTTTTAAGGGGATTTCATGTCTGCGACTTCATGTTTGGTTATGCTGACTTTTGAAGGGGTGGCCTAGCTCTAAAGGTCCAAAAAAGAGGCCATGTCTACTGCACTAGCCATCACCCACTTCTCCAAACATGGCAGTTATACATACAGTTATATACTAAAACTCAATGTGCCACACTGTACTGTAGCAAGTCATTATCCGATGTAATTATGCTCACTTCAGAGTTTTTTCTGTGTTGTAGCTGAGTTAGCTAACATGCTAATTGCTAAGTTAGTTTATCGGCTAAGCAGAGCTAAACACTGAGTAAACCTAAACCACCCCGTCACCCCAACCATGACTGTTATACATAGTTTCATTCTAAAGCTCAGCATGTGGTCTGCTAATAGCTAAGTTGGCTTCAAGCTAAGCGCAGCTCTGCAGAGATCCTGTGACTGGGTGTTTGTGTTTTACTGTTTATGGTTGGCAAGTTAGCATGTTAACAGCACTTAAATAGGGGGATATTGTGGTGCTCAGACATTGTGGCATTTTTTTTTTTTTTCTACATTAATACCCTGATTTCTCTTGAAATATTTTTGCAGTTATTTGATTTAGCAATATTAGAGGAACCACTGCAGGGCATCCAACAACAAAGGAGACATAATAGCTCTGTTCTACTGAGGCCTTCTAGCTCTAAACAGAAGTTTTCCCAGATGTGAATTTCAAGTCAAACGCCATCCACTGCGGCCTTATGTGGTTTACGGTGCAGTGCCGGGGGTCATTGAGCGCCTGATGTGCGGTGGCCCTAAAGTATCAAAGGGGTTATAAGTATATGATTAGACTGTTTGTCTTTATGTAAACTATACCTCCTGTTGCTTGAAGTTCTGCACACACTGTTCAAACTGCTCATCTTTCGTCTCATCAGCCTTCCCCAACTTCTGCAGCACCTGGAAGAAGAGCAAAGAGAGCATCAATCACTGCACTAATAAAGGCTTTAATGTTGTGTCATGTCCCTGTCACCTCCAATCAATCTAACACTGTGCAGAACATCTGACACCCCAAACTATCACCACCACCACCACCATGGAGCAAACCAGGACAAACAAACACATTTAAGCAACTCTGCTGAAAATTCACACTGCAGATTTTCAGATCACTGTGATCTGGTGTCTGTTAGAGAGGTCTACAGAGAGGAGGCAAACGAGTCGCTGGAGGAAAAACAAAAAGCAAATGGCACCAAGCCACTGACCTGTAGAGTCAATCCTCTTAGAAAGTGTGCTTTAGTGCCTTCGCCCAGATTGGCTCTCCAGACAATAATACACAACAGACACTTGAAAGGTTAAAGAATAGCAGAGCTGTGAAATCTACACTTCGACCCATACTTAACTGACTGTTTCATACTAATCATAATAAATGTAATCTCTACAGAACAGCTCATTTGTTTGTACATATTACACAAACAGGCCACATAACATCACCACATTAACCCTGGAAAGTGCAGGCACCAGTAACCAAAATAAATGGCATATATACGTTAAGCACAAATTACTGATGAGTCTGGATGTGTTAACTGAACAATACTGAACGTTAAATTCACAATACGAGAACATTACTGTCCATACAGCGTGTCATGTGCATATGTCTGTATTTAATTGTATTTTCATTGAAGAAAGACATATTTGTGTGTAGCACATACTTGCCCTAGAGTTTGCCTTAGAAGGAAACACTGTGTGTACTAAAGACAGACTGATCAGTGGTTTTGGGGCTGATACCAATGGCATTTCCTTGAACTTTTGGAGGTTCTTCAATTTGAGACTGTGGTGGAATCTCTTAAGGTGCTTTGAGGAACCTTCAGGAAAAGGTGTTCAGATGGGAAAAAAGGTCCTTGATGGTTCCTCAAAGCACCTTATAAGAGGTTCCTCCAGTTTTAAATTGAAGAAGCCCTTAAAGTGTCTCATACTTTTAACAGTGTACTTTTGCTCATGGTTAAATGTGGTCTGCACTGTTTGCTGTCACTGTTTTGTGTGGTTCGTAGTGTTTTCTAGCCCTGCTGTTGTGACACCCACAACACTGTGTTGAAAAATGTACTGTCAGTGTGGTAAGTCATCCAGTTAGTGTTGTTAAAAGTCTTTACTCTGCCTCTGCCACAAGGTATGTTAGTTTTAAACTCTCTATAAATATACGAGTTAAATACAGAAAGCACATGGAGTGGAGTTCAACACTGGCTGTAATAGGTTTCTGCAACTGCTCCATAGCTCCATTTAGCAGTGAAACAAATGAATTGCTGCGTCCTGTGGTTGAAGAGCTACGTAAGTAATACTTAACTCGCAAATATGATCTGATCGGCTCTCAGGATCAGCTAATAAAACACCGGTTGATCTCTGATCACCTGTTTTGGCTGACAATCGGCTGTATTGTATTGCAGATCGATTTTTCCATCTGTAGTATTTACCTTGGCTGTTGTGTCCATATGTTATGTAACAGTCTTGACTTTACATACATTTATGTCCAGAATGAAAATACACTCAGCTCATTACCAAAAGCATTTTAAGGCTAAATGCATCGGATACTCTAGGAGAATACGGAAGTGAGGCTAAAAAGGCTAAAAGTTAAAATTAGACTAAATCCTAAAGACTAAAGTCTAAATGGATTACCATACCAGAAATGTATAACATTTACACCAATCAGCCATAACATTCAAAGCACAACAGGTAAAGTAAATAACATTAATTATCTGTTTACAATGCCACCTGAACATAATGTCAAAATGGTCAAGTGTAAGGATCTGAGCTACCTTTACAAGAGCCAAATTGTGATGGGTAGACGACTAGATAAGAGCATCTCCAAAACATCAGGCAGGTCTTGTGGGGTGTTCCCAGTATGCAGTGGTCAGTACCTACCAAAAGTGCTCCAAGGAAGGACAACTGGTGACCGAAGCGAAACCTTCTGATGAGCCAGACTGGTCTATCCAATCTCACTGAAGAGCTACTGAAGCATAAACTGCTGAAAAAGTGAATGCTGGCTATGTCCTGAGGAGATGCCTCAAAAGGTCAGAGCTGTTTTGCGAGCATGATGGACACCTACACAATATCAGGCAAGTGGTTTTAATCCTATGGCTGATCAGTGCATTCGTAAGGGGTTGAAAATGCAGTAACATTAATTAAGTCCAGGCATTTTTGCGCAATAACCCAGCGTCGCCTATATTAGGAATGCAACAATATTGGAATTCTGAGACGGGCTACTGAAGCACTCAGCTACCCTACAGAAACACATAGCTAACATCCTCACATCACACAGTATGAGTGTGATGTTTTGGCTAGTTTTGTTACAAGACTAGGCCAAATTCGGTCTTATTTTCCCTCCAATATCTAATACAGCATTTTCTGCTGATATTGCCCCATTCTGGTTTCCAATATATTCATAACCCCTCTATCACCAGGATCTTGGCCATTCACAGTCAGTCAATGCAGGTCTCAAACCTGTACCGACCTACTGTAGAATCACTTGTGTCAGCTTACACATCTTTCAGGCGACATGTGGATCACATCCCCCTGCACTAGTAAATGGCCCAGCATTAAAACGCTGTCTGTTGACTGATGTTGCGACGTGTGAAGACATACACTCCAGCTCAATACTAACCCATTCACACACACCATCTGACTCAGTGGAGCACGCTGAATTCATATCAGAGGAGTGCGCCAATGGATGGTACTGTAGCTGAGATCATACACCCTCTGGGAAGCATGACACACACACAAACACCAAAGGGAGGCGGAAATCGGGCTTTCCAGTCTGTCATATCCCTCAGCCAAAAAGATGACCCTAGTCACATGACCATCCCCCTAGCCTCCCACTGTGACTAACGCATGAAAATGGCTGCCACGAGGAAGACAACTGCTGCCTTGCTTCGCAGCAAATGATGCAGAGCCTTTTTCGCAGATCCTTTTTGCATCAGTGGGCTGCTCTGCTTACAAGGCATTTATAAATGCCCCTCAATTGAACTCTAAAATATGCTAACAGTGTCCTCAGAGTGCTATAATGAGTAAATCAGAGTTGCACAATGTATTACGTTTATGTACACTGATTATTACACTCGTACAGTACAAGGCGGAACAAGGATGAGAGCAGAAAGCTGGGGTCAGCCATTTACTTTCAGTGACGGTTCTTTATCTCTCAGCTCGTCCAGAAAAAGGTGTCCTTTAGATGTGGCTTAAAGTGTGACTTACACATCCTGACTGTAGTGGGAGCCCAGGAGAAAGAAATGCCAATTTTCCGTAGATTTCATTTAATACAATTATTGCTTATAATTATTGGAAAATGGCTACAGCAGAAAAGACTGCACCTAATTATAGGACGTTAAAAATAGAAAAACCCCTGTCATGAATTTGGTTCTCCAGTAGAGAGTCAAATGGACGAGGCTGTCCAAAACAAGGGTACCAATAAACCAGTTTGTTATTTTGATTTCCAAAAAAACATATAATAATAATATGTATAAGAATAATAGGACCGCTAGCTATTACAGCGTTGAATAACATCTGTGTCATTATCATCATCATTATAAATGAATAAATAAAGTCATTTCAGAAGCTACACCGTTGTGGGATTAAATGGTAATTATATTTGCATTAGGGAAAATGTAAGCTATAGAGTAAGGCTGTAAAGCTCACATGTTCCATTTCATAACGGCATTTGGATTACTTTAATATCCAGGGATGTAACATTTATTTCAGTAGAGTCAGAAACGCAGTGCTAATGCAGAGACGTTGTGCAGTAGGCCACATAAAGATATAGAGGCCCTTCGATCCATTAGGATATGCTCAGATGCCTGAACTGGATTTCAATACGCAGTCGTGTCAGTGCATTATGGTATCTTGTCCCATGTGTTGCAGCCCTGGCCTTGCCTGTTAGGAACACACATGCTTAAATCTCACACCATAGCCAGAGAACAGTCTGCACACAGCTAAACTTACCTAGTGCCAAAATTAACACCTCCACTCTTAAATCCGAATCACACTAGGTAGTTACACCGCTCTCCTGTAAACATGGTAGGTGTAAATTTAACGCTGCTGATCTTGCTATGCGACAGCTCCCACACACAAAAAGCTGGAGACCAAAAAGGAAATGAACCTTGCAGCTCACAGCGTCTTTGTCCTCAATCAGGGCTGGTTAGGATATGTGTAATGTAGAGTAATGTTTGATAATTGTCATGAGAACTGCACTACTGTTGTAAGAAGACGTGTTGTAATTTGTTCAGTAGAAGGTATTTGAAGATGCTCTTGTGAAGATAAATGAGTAATTTTTGCAACTATGCACAGGAGAGAGATAATACTATGCTATACTATGAGATGATAACACTAAGGGTGCTTTCACACCTACCACAATAGTAGATGTGAAAGATGCCTGAACTATGGTCAAAATTAGGTCCAACTAAAAAGGTGGTCTTGGTCCGGATCACGGTCCAGTTTGTTTTGAGATGGTTTGGACCTTTGGACTAATTACAGGAAGTTGCAAAGGATTGCCGGCTACAATATAACTGCAAAGCATGATTGTTTGGCGAATTTGAGCTAGTTACGAGTGTCATGCCTGAAGTTGGAGATGGTGCTGCTAGTATAAATACCATAAAATTAGCAAGAAAGTTATAACAAAATTAATCTGTTAATTAATTCTATCCAGGAAGGCTGCCTGCCGAACTGACAACACGTTGACGTCAGATGCACGTCATTCTACAAACCACTCAGACTCAAGTAAATGAAGATTACTGGACCAAAAGTAGACAATGTAACAAAGAGACGAACCTTGGTTCAGATCTTGGTTTTCACACCTGAAAAGTATGAGACAGAAGTTGAATGAGCTCAACCTCCAGGGTATTACTGCAATTATACCCCAATTCTTGTTTTGATACACAATATATCTAATATAACTGACTGGCGATAAAGTTTACTTACAAAATTTCAGTTACTGTGAATGGTAAAGTAAGTGGAGGATAACTTTTACCAAGGTCTCAGATCTGCATTAGCTTTTTAAGGCTATGTTCACAATCATCAACAAGAAAGGTCAGATGATGCAATTTTCTAATTAGGGCTGCACGATAAAACTGACATTGCAATATATTTTTTTCTGCAATATTATAAAATACAGGATTGTTCTCCAGATTTCACCAGAAGTCTGTTATCCAACATGACCTTATATTAATAGTGCATTCTGTGTGCCCAATATTAGAGTAAAATAAAAGATATAGTCCATATATGATCTGCTTCTGGCCGATACGTCATGTAAAATGAGAACAGAGCAAATAATCATTTTGTTAAGTTAAAAAGTTATATATACTGAGCAGCCCTAATTTTAATGGAAGAGTTATACAACGAAAACATTTACCTGCACCCTCACCACAAAATTCAGCATCAGACATTTTAAAAGGAACATCTAAGCAAGTCTTACTCATTTCAGAAACAAGTCCTGTGATCTGATGAAGCTAAAATACAACACTTTAGCTGCAATGATAATTTGGCTGAAATATGATCATCATTATACAATAGTATTGGAATATAATCTAACCTTGTAATATTACAGTCTAGTCCAGTTGGGAATGGTAATTATATCAGCAGTGGGGAAAAGGTAAGCAATAGACTAAGATTAAGATTTATTGTGATGATAATGCATAAACAGTCACTCGTTTAAGTGCACATCCTGTAAGTGCCACCACATACTCAATATCCAGTGTATGGCATATTTAGCATGCGTGTACAGTGAAGTCACATCAATAAGCCGCACAATCAGGATCTGAATAAAGTCTCGCACACACACACACACACACACGCTCTCAAGCAAGCAACAGGAATAACACAGCTAGAGCTGCAGGCTAGCAGTCGTATTCCATCTGTGTATCTTGCTCTTTCACTCACTGTCACACATGTTCCTGCAGGGGACGTGAGGAGCATCAATAGATAGTTAAGTCATTATCTCAGCAGGCAAAAGATAATATTCCAAACAGATTATGCACTATTATTGTTCTACACATAAATTATTTAATACATATACATGTACCTCACTGCTAGAAAGAAATACAAAACAAATGTACGCACTGTGATAAAAATGAGAAAAAGATGCTTTAAAAAACGATAAGACCAAAAAACAGTTTTGGCGATTATTATTTTTGTTGTCCAGATAGCTCTAGACTAGGTAGTCCTAGGTCTTTGTTACTGTGATAACATGCTTTTCTGAGCATTTCATTGATATGTTCATTTGGTACAATGTTCTTGGGCCTCACTCTATCTACTTACTATACCACTTACGTTTTTATTTTAACCTTATTCTTTTTATTTTTTTTGTACTGTAAATGATGCAGTAATTGGTATGAGACATATATGTAAGTATATGACCTTTATGGCTTTAAAAATTGAATAACGCTGACCAATAACATGTTTTATTACAGAGAGAATCATTATTTGTAGTTTCTACTAGAGCATTTCTATTGCCTATTCCTAGCCCTAATTTCTACATTTAAAATTAGAAGATACATTAATATGTACATATTGGCATCCACAGATGGGTACAAATTTGAAGTGAGTGAGTGTGCGTGAATGAGTAACAAGCCAGGATCACGAGGGGCCTGCGCATCTAAAATAAAATGGGCGAAGCACTTTCGAAATGTATATAGAAAGATGAAAAGAAGCAGAGAAGATTCTCCCCCTTTCACATGCAATGCGCCCAACACCAAACTGCCGTCGATGCAACAGCACTGGGCAATCGGGCTCAGAGGAAAGTGCTGTGTACCCAGCTCTGATGCATCAGCCGGCACGCGCCAATGTCGGCCAGCGTTGCACTGGAGTGATGTTCCACCCTAGAAGGAGCAATGCCAATTGTCCTCTCTTAGGGTCCCCTTGCTGCCGATGAATCAGAATCAGAATCAGAATCAGAATCTCTTTATTTCACCAAGTATGTTACACATACAAGGAATTTGTCTTGGTGAGAGCAACATGTATGACAAGTAACAAAAACACAGAACACAGATTATTTACAGTATTAAACTAAAGGAAAATTACACTAAACAATAAATAGGGTAGGGGACAAATTAAAAAAGTAGGCTAGCAGCATGACCGGGTTTCGAACCAGCGATCCTCTGGTCTCAGTGACAGTGCCTTCTTCCACTAGATCAGTGCCTAGGAAAAGTTTCCTTTATGAAAAAAAGTTCTGGAGATACAATTTAGGTTTTTGAGAGACAGCAATGTACAAGTTTGGGACTAACATTTTTATCATCATGTGCTTATTAGGCTAAAAGATTGTATTTTTATAATGCTGAATGCTCTACTATCCTGAAAATGGAATACGGCAAATGTTCAGTGTTATTATGTTGAATGTGAATGACTGTGTGGGTTGTGGGTTCGATACCTGGGTTCGGCATGCTGCCACAGTTGGGCCCTTAAGCAAGGCCCTAAACCTCTCTGCTCCCTGAATGCCACAGCAATGGCTCCAGGCACATGTGCTTACTCAAACACTGCATGTGTTTGATCACTAGTGTGTGTTTGTGTTTACTGCATCGATGGGTTAAAGTCAGAGACCCAATTCCATCTGTGTCCAAAACAAATGGTGTCTTGAATTGAACTACACATTCTAAAGCTAGATAATAGTGTGCCACACAGTGAAAACACATCAGCATGTACACAGTATTAGCAGTTTGCTAATTAGTCAGCATTAGTCTTAAATCCAATGCAAAACTAAAGAAGCAAACTTTTAAGGTGAAGTACTTCACGGCTTTCCACATGGCAGCCTGGCATTAAGCTCACTCCTAACTGCCTGGAGACACCATGCAGCACAGGCAGGCAGCCTATGAAATATTAACAATGCTTGGGCCCCAAAACCAGACAGTGGCCACTGCCGAGTCTTTCTGTTTCATCTACACCCCGAAACAGCTTCACTTTTCACCACAGAAATGATTCCAAAAGAGTGATATTAGGACGTGGTTGCTCTTTACTTTAGGTGAGAATGGGAATAAGACGGTTTGTCAGTATGTACCCCAGGGAATAGTGGCGTAATGAAGAGTTAATTATGCATGTTGTCTCGTGTTCTGCGAGAGGCACGTATCCGCCATGTAAACGCAATGAGGCAGTCTAAAGCCTGAGCCAATTTTCATGCGTTTCTGCTATAATTAGCAGATTGACATTACTAGTGACTCATTATTATTCAGAGCATCTTAAATGCGGCTGTTCTCCAAAATGCAGCGGCAGCGCTGCAGTAACATTCAGACAGTTACGGTCTTCGGTGTAACTTAACTGTGAGGGTTTTCTGTTGAATGGGCTGTATTTTGTCACCAGTGGAGGTCGGAATGGGGAGATCTCTTACAGCTCTTATCATATTATCTGTCATGGTGCAAGCTCTCACATTCCACAGAGCTTAAACTGCACCCCTGCACTTAAACGCATCAACTTGGGTGAATGTCACAATGTGATATTTAAAGGTAAATACCATGGACTAACATAAGTGTTTTGATGTAGAATGTAATGAATAACTACATTTTGGGAGGAGGAACAAGTCTGAAGCCCCTCCTCTCTAATGTAACGCCCTATAACGACAAGTCTGCGCAACTCTCTACCACCCGTCACCTCCCTTTTAACCCTATCATCTATCACCTTTGGCCTGTAGATGCCACCCGAAGTTCAGCCCAAAACGCCACACAGTTCTCCCTCGGCTCTAATAGTGTTCTCCCAAATCATCATAAGTTTAAGGCATGGTCCAAACTAGCAAATATCTGCATATTCAGCAGTTCAGCATTCAGCCAACAGCCGTTTAGCCCCACCTATCCATGCTTAAGTTTTCTGGACTGCTTTTCTATTGAGGCACAATACAAGGCCGCCAACCACAAATACGGGTCTTAAAGGCACAGTAATAAAAACAAACAGTGGGTTTAATTCTCAGAGATAAACAGTGGTGGGAGGTTGGTAAAACCTGTTAAAACAGACTGTGGACTTTAGTAAAGAACAGAAAAATGTCAAATACAGGCCTTTAAGGGTTTGCAAAATACTGTAATTAGTTAATAATCACTCTAGCAATTGAAAGGGTGTGTTTATAATGTGAACTGAGGCAGCTGTTCAATATTCTGTGTAGAATTAGACAAGTATTTGGACACCTGCTTATGCTTTTTTTGTACAAAATCAAGGATATTAAAAAGGTTTTATCCTGCTATTTTGTTGTGGCATAACTGGCTCTACTAAAGTTTGAAGCATTGCTGTGAGGATTCGACTGTATTCAGCGACAAGAGTGACAAGAGTGTGTCAGGATGTAGGATGACCACCAAACCTATCTCACCCCCAACTCATTCCAAAAGTACTGGACGGAGCACCATCGTTCCAGAGGGAACAGTTCCACTGCTCCACAGCTCAATGCTGGTGGGCTTTATTCCCATACCCTTCTAGCCCATGCTTGTCATTAGGCATAGTGCCAACAGGTTCATGCTTATCTGCTCCAGAGAGTCCTGTTCAATTAGTACTTCTTTACAGGGACTAGACAAGCACCTATGTGTGTGCATTTACATATCTGAGTCTGCAATGTGTGCAACCCTTCAATATACTGAAAATGTGTTAGTTAACCCTTGATGTGAGTTGATAAAGGACTGGCCTGCATTATTATGACCAAAATGGTTTATGCTGCCCATGACGTGGATGCACTGATTCATCCAAACACCTAAAGAGCACCTGTGACTGGTCAGGATGCTCACAGCACACAATAAATGTATAAAATGTCAGCATAGACAATGTTGTGATAACAATTAAAAGTCCCACAGCCTACATTTTTTCTTGTATTTTTTTTTCTCTGAGGTCCATTTTGTGTTTGTGTTGCCAAAATTAGCTGGTTTTACATTTTTACATGGACATTTGCCAATCTTTCTTTACCCCTTTGATTATTATTATTATTATTTTATTATTATTGCATTAAACTGAACCGGCTGTTTTTGTTAGTTTGCCTTTAAGATTACTCTCCATAAGCAATCTCTATTGGCTGCTCAATACCATCCCTAATTTAAAAGCTGTCCAGGCTAAAACGCTTTAGAACTTCAGCTTGAACTGGTAGGACTAACCTGCTTTAGACCGAATGTAGATATGTGGATGTGGATGCATGTAAATATGTGACATCACAAAAACACATGAAAAAATTGACTGTTTTTGCAGCTTAGGCTCCATACAGTTTGGACTGGAGAGCAAAGGATCAATGGATGATATTTAGAAATTTGAACAATATTTGCATGCAACATCAAATATGTAGGCAGTTTTCTAAGATATTAGTTCTTAGGAACAATTATTAGACATCCACATTCACCAATTTGATGGAATTGGGCCTCTGCCTTTAACCAATCCTTAGTAATGAACACACACATGCACACTAGAGAGCAAACACACACAGTGATACAGGGAGCACACATGTTCAGAGGGGTGTGCAGCGGCATTCATTGCGGCACCCGGGGAGCAGAGAGGGTTAAGAGCCTTGATCGAGGGCCCAACGGTGGCAGCTTGGCGAACCCACAACCCCTGCTCTGACCACTAAGCTATCACTGCCTTTGTCTAAATACTGTTAAATGCTGTCATTCAGAATAGAAAGATCAGGAGACTATATCTCTGGGGTAAACTACACACTACTGAACTGCTCAATACCTGTGTGACTGCAACATATGACAACTAATACTGTTTATTATTGATTGCAATATTGTCAAATCAGCTCCTGTGTGTGATGTAATGACGGTGAAAGTGCTCAAACAGACAGATTAATTCACGTCTTAGATAAAGCCTCCCTGCGTTCTAGGTCAATGTTGCGAGTGTGGCATTAATCTTACGCGCTCTAATAAAACCATCACCACCCCTGTGGTGCAGAATGAACTCAGACGACTGCATGTGTCGGTCTACAGTACACAAGACGTACAGTGAGCTCGTCACTTTGCTTCGCCTTGCTGGACCCGGCACTCGGTCTGGTCTGCTAGGGAGGACCGTGGATATTAAAAGAAAAGCAATCCTCTTACATGACGCTCTGCCCATGTGGGGGGACACCAGCTCTGCCTGTCGGTTCTTATAACCTGAGCTGGAAAAATACAAGACTGCGACCAAACTGTAGGACACAAAAAAAAAGGTGACTGCACGCAAAATGTGGTAGACCTAGACGATTTCCTTTGCTATTCGTAGGCCGTTGAAAATAGAGGTCTTAGGGGTATTTTTACATCCACGGCGAGACAAGCCAGGCCCAGGCATTTACAAATGGATGACAAACCCCCGTGAGCAACCACTACCACTGCATAGGAGAGGGGATCCCCTCCTCCTCCCCTTCCTCTGACCTTGCAGGAGGAATCCAGCTCCAAAGCAGAGCTTTCAGCATCGAGCTGGTGGCGAGGAGCGGCATTAATAAATGAGAGCTTCTGGCTTGGATTGCAGCTGCCTTGCTGGGTCCACTAGCCCTGTTTACCGTGTCAATTCACCCCTTCACATGTTCCAGTCTACCAGTCATACAGCTGTAGCAGCTACGTAGGCGCCCTGCAATCATACTGGGGTCAGCTATTTGGCCCCAGGAGAGCCTGCATACCCTAAAATGAACATATAGACCTAGTTTAGTGCGATATTAGTCTTAATACGGTCCCAGATGGAGGGAATTCTGGCATGCAGCACCTTTGCTATGCTCTGTTTTTTTGGGGGGTTTTAATGGCAGTGAAGACAGCAGGCTGACGCTGCATCTGTCATAAGATGTGAAGGCAGTATTTGATTAGGGAATGCCGAAGCATACCATGACTTATTAAAAAAGGGAAATATGGCGCAGTCTATAATGAAAAACGCTCAAAAACTGCATTTATTCTTGTTATTTACGGGTTTATCTAGCTTTTCTATGCCCCTCGACCATAAGCTGTTACCTGCTCCGCCTCAACCTTCCCAGAGCATCTTCTCTCAGAGCCCTGGCTGCTCTTCTGCTCTTCTCCCTCGGAGAGCATTAAAGGTGGATTTCCTCCCCTCTTATACCAATTCAAGGCGAGTAAACCCCGCTTATGAAGCGTTTCAAAACACGTCGACGCTTCTTACCTTCTCTTGAGCCCGACTGAGCCTCTTCTGGACGTTTTTGGCGAATATGCCCGTCTTTATTTCAGCCATGGCTGCTGGTACTGAGGCGAGCCGAGCCGAGCGTTTTCAGCACCTACATGGAGGAGCGGTGGGGGGAGGAGCCTCTCTTAAAGCGACAGGACCCGGATGCAACATACGATGCGAACGGCGTCGTGTTTCGTTGAATAACGACGCGCTAAAGGCTCGAAATACGGCCTTAAGTGAAGCGCTTCATCGCTGAACATCAGGGAGCGCAGTCAAATCTCTTCACTGGGGCTCCTGACAGCCTCGGCTCGTTGCACCCTTCAGTGCTGAGTTGGGCTCGGCTCAGGCTCGCAGCTGCCAGTGACTCACTCTCTCAGAGCTCCCGCTACCCTGGCAGCTCTGAGGCGTTAGAGCCAGGCTGCCACAGTGAGCTGTAAATAGGCCACGGAGCACGACAAGAGGCGTTCAGATGGGCAATGTCTGAAGTGAAATAGACCACAATGCAGGTCCAATCTGTGCTGATAGGGTGTGTAGAGTCTAGGAGTGACGAGTGTGAGGTGATAGAGCAAACCCCCTTTATCATCATTGATGGGCATCAGGGGGATGGGACAGCAAGGCCCCAGAGGTGTTCCAATAACAGCGCATAAAAAGTAAATGATCCAAACCCCCCTGATTTCTTTCTCTTCTTATTAATATACAACATCATATTTCCATGTTATATGTGTTTATGCTTTTGGTGTAAAACCTAAAGGTAAAGGTGCATGTATTTGTCCTCCGCATTTAACCCATCTGTGGTGAACACACTCACACACACATTAGTGAACTAGGGGCAGTGAGTACACACACACCCAGACAAGTGGGCAGCCAACTCCAGCACCTGGGGAGCAGAGAGGGTAAAGGGCCTTGCTCAAGGGCCCAACAGTGGCAGCTTGCCAAGCCCAGGAATCGAACCCACAACCCTGTTGTTATTGATAGCCCAGCACCCTAACCGCTGAGCCACCACTGCCCCAGCCTGTATGTCTTACAACAAACTATCACATTATCCATCTTTTTTCCAAGCCAAACCAAATAGTAAAAACAAGCATAGCCCTACATGCATTAAACACACTACATACTCCATACTTTACATTTGATTGGCTCAATAACCTATGAGTTGCTAATAACATCAAGAACAGGCAGCATTTCTCCACCCAGCTAACATGTCCATGTGGGGCCTGTATGAGTGGCCCAACTGGGGACCAGAACCTCTGGTTCCAAGTTGGGCCCACATATAGATGCCCACCAGGGTCTGTGATGGGACCAGGAGGGGTTAAACATGGGTTGGGATGGGTAGGCCAGGAGGTAAAGCTGAGTCCAGCTCTCAGGCCTACTGATTCACAGGTGTATTTTCTGGTCATCACTTCTATAAACCGAATATTGATTAAAATAATGTATAGGCTACTGTAACTGTATATTTGCTGTAGCACTTGTGTAGTATGTGTGCAACTTTACTCTGGAAGTTTTTCCTGTGAAGCTCTTTCAAGTTAAAAGTAACAGTCACTAAAATTAGCGTTGAAAAATCAACGCAAACTGAAAGAGTAACTTTACCAGTGGTTTTCTTTCTTTCCCTCTATCCTTCTGGCAGAATCCTGCGGGCTAGTGGAGAGAACCTGAATTACACAACCCGAGGGAGCTGTCTAAAGAGTGTCTATTTTTATCTAGACTAGTTTAAATTGTGACACAGTCAAACATTATCTAACAGTGAACAAACACGGTGAGCACACACTCACAGAAACTGACAGGGACTAGAAATAATAACCTGGCTGCTAGGACAAGTACTGGAACCCGAAAACCGCTGGAAAGCTCAAGACAATGCCCTGAGCCGTGTGGAAGTAACGGAAAGGCAGCAGGTGGGAATGGGAAACGTCTGCATTACTGCATCAAGTAAAGAGGACTTACACAGCCAATACACGACGAGGCTGAAAGACACGAAGAGACACGGAAAAGCTGCAAAAGTGGAAACTAATCCAGAGAGTGGGAAAACTTACTCACTGGAAACAGTAATGAGGTACCCATATGGGAAAAATACATACACACGTGTATTTTCTTTTTTTTATTTTTATTTTATATTTTTACATACATTTAAAACACGTTGCATTACGTTCCAAAACACATTTCACACACTAAAATGAATTTTATTGTTTATTTTAAAATATTTATTTTAATTTATGGGGCGAAATGAAACACGGATATGTTGCCAACGTGGCAAAAAAAATACGTTTTAAAATGTTTATATTTAAAATATATTTAATATTTTAAATAGATGAATTCGTCAATTTAGTATATCTGCCCAAAATATGTTAAAATACATTTAACAAATACATTTTGGTAATTTGTATACAATTGGAAAAATATATTTTTTATAATTTTTATATTATTATTATAGATTTTTTACCTTCACATGGGTAATAATTCTAAAAATAATAAGTTTTGCACGAGCTGCTGAGCTCCTGACAGTTAATAAAAATGATCATCTAATTCTCCCTGACAAAAAAAAAACAAAACAAACCGACTTAAATGACGAAGCGTCGCATGAGCAGCGGCCTTTTGGAGAACTACAATTCCCAGCATGCTCCACTATCAGGAAGCTGTTTTCTCTGGGAAGATTAGCAGCTAGCCGTTTTTGCAGATTGGTTTGCGGGGTCGGTAAACAGGTAAATAAACATTTGAGGAAGTAAATATACACCTATACATATTGCGAACAGGCTTAGCTATACTGCTACACCACGAGCCTTTTCAGTCTTTTGGCCAGTATCTTATAAACTGTTAGCGAGCTAGCTAGCTAGGTTAGCTGGCAAGCTGAAGCTGGTCACTAACTCCTGGCTTGACCAGCTGCGGAAGTTAAGTTAGTGGTATATGAGTCCAAAAACCAGAAGAGCCGCATGTTTGCTGTGGGAAGGTTATTTACTGCTTTCACTGACTGCGTTATCATGTCTATGTTTCTGCTGGTCTCGCTTGCAGTCCCTCCAGGTGTGTGGAAGATGCAGGAGGGGCTTGCATGACCATTCTCACAATGCAGCCTGCTAAAGTAGGTCGAAAAGCACAAGATCCCCCTTCCAAGCCAAAAGACAAAGCCAAAACCACCAGGGTAGACCAGGGTCCTGATTCTAGTGGTCAGAGTCAGAGCAAAAAATCCAGAAAGGTTCAAGGGTAAGTGTACACTCGCTTCACTAGGGGTGCACTGATATTGGAGTTGTGGGATGATGCCAATATCTGATATTTTCGTGTGTGTCACTGGCGATGCAAGATGTGGTAACTTTCGGAACACCTTGTGCCAAGCATCTAGACTTTTCTCTGTCCTGACACCAAGCTGGTGGAACGGCTGGTGTCTGGACAGCAGAATCAGGGGTCAGCCGAAGACCCACCTCTATGGAGAGCACTGCAAGCAACGTTAGGTTTACCTTTGCTAACTGCACTATGTAACTCTGGTGAAACAGGCAGGCAAATTAGTATCACAGCTATTAACGCTCATCGCACCTGTTCTTCTCCACAGGTTTTTGCACATTTTAGTCTAGACATTCAGGTTCTAGGAACTGTGTAAATTCTTTACTGCTTTCTGGAAGCATTGTAGCTGACCAGTACCTAGAATCCAGGGTCTGTCAACACTAGCTTTGCATGTTCTAAAGAATGACTAAGCACTTTTGTAAACCTGACTGCCAGACATGTCTCGACGGTGCACTCAAAACATTTGACAGACTTTGTGAAGGAGGTGGATCATTTGGACTGAGAGAGACAGGATGCTCGTTTCCACAAATTGCCCGCCGTCTAGGCCGCTCCGACCAAGAGCCTGTGGTTCTCAATCCAAAATAAGTGCAATTCTGAAGCAATGAGACTTAATGAGAAATGCTAACATATGAGAATGCTTGGATTCCGGTACAATTAATGTTCTGGAATGGAATCCTCTCTTGCTGGACAGACAAGTGACCCCCAGACGGTCCATGTTTTAGGTCATGTGTCGCGAGTTGGGTTAAAGCAAAAATTTCAGACTGATCGTGTCAACAAATAGTACCTTAAAATACACTATATTTCTAAATGTTAATTAAGTTGCAGCCGTTTACTCTCTCTCCATTCCCCCTTCTCTCTTATACACTCTCTCTTTCTGCTCTCCTATTCTCTTATTCTTTTTGCTTATTCCTCTTTTGCGGTCTATTTTTCACTGCCTCTTTTACTGTATTCTACTCTCTCTCTCTCTTTATATACTCTTATTGAAGGTAATTAAAATTTTGGATTTCAGCATGCAGTTATATGTCTGGCAGACATGTAAATGATTACAGATGTGGTCTGATAAGACTCTGGGTCTTGGGCCACAAGAGGGCGTAAAAGTGCTTCCCCCGCTGTCCTATAAAAAGGTTCTCAGAGGCTGCTTTTGGGTAGTGTACCTCTTTGTGCCTTTACAGCGCACAAGACATTGTGCCCAGTTAACAGACTTTAAGAGGCAGCGCATCATTGGACTGAAAGAAGCAGAATGGTCATTTTCACAAATTGATCGCCATCTAGGCTGTTCTGACCAGGCTCCCTGTGTCCTTTCTTTTGCAGTGGTTAATTTATTTTTTAAGTACCTTTAAGTTGCACCCATGTTCTGACACAGATACACAGTCTTGAGCTGTAGAGAAGTACTGCCAATAAAAAAGACTTTCTGCAGCAGATAAATTATAGGGGTATGAAGCCCCCGAGCACCGAGCTGTGGAGCAGTGGAACTGTGTTCTCTGAAATGATGGGGCTCCATCCAGTGTGGTCGGAATGACGTAGAGTGGTGATGCTTGAACATCCTGAGCTCACTAACACTCCTGTCGCTGAATTGAATTTTTGAATAGCCTTGATTTCTGAAGAAAACGAATGAATAAACAGGCATCCCACAAATGTTGTCCATTTGTCAAATCTAATTACCTGTGTGATGCATGTAGATATTTTGTAGCATATATCTGCCAGTACTGATAACATTCCGGTATCCTTGTGCATCCCTGGTTTGAACACTGTATCATTATGGTATGTGTATAGACTCAAATTATGCTCATCATGCTGAGTTCACCTAGTCTTCCCTAGACAAACTCTGGAGAATCCTGGCCAAACGCTACAAGCAGCTGGTAACCTGAATCCCAGACAGACTAAAAATGGCGAAGCCACAGAGATGACCTCCGATATGCAGGCCGAAGCCACGCGTTCGAGCCAGGAACATCAGCTTCCCCGGCAGCGTCCGGCAGGGATATCAGTTGCTGAGGATGAAAACAGGTACTGCGCTGCCTGAAACATTTGTGAAATTGACAAGGATGCCCTCAGCGTTGTGTTCTTCACATACCGTACAGTTTAACCACCTTCTGTTTTACCATTCTGTCACAGTGATGTGGACCTATACAGAACAGCGGAGGAAATAGAACAGGAACGGCAGGAAAAGCACCAGTCATATACAGGTACTTAAAAAGACACAACATATATCATGCTCAAGACCAGGAACTATGGATCTTGGAATTTGGTTCACCATAGCCTTTGTCTTTTATTTTGCTGCAGTGCTATTGGATAATTGCTATCTCACATATGTATAAATTATACTTAGCTTTCTTAGTGCCTGATTCTGAGGACCAAAACAGTGTGGCAGCTCCTGAGTGTCTGCTCACCTACAGCCAGAGAGAATGGAAGGGCAACACCTCCAAAAGCCGTCTCATCAAAAAGGTACGATGTCTTTTGCAGGCTTTAGGTTCTGTACATTGTCGGTCAGAAAGAATTGCTCAGATGTACAAATGCTACTCACTGATAGTTAGTTGTTGAGATGTATTTGGGGTGATCTAGCTCTTCTTTTTTGCTGGACAAATTAAAAAAAAAGTGAGTTGATCTGATCTGGGATGTGGACTAAGAAGGTCAGGTGAGGACATGGACAACACAGTCACCAGATTCAAACACCTTTGAGAACTGGCGGATAATTTGGAGAAGAAAAAAATATGAAAACCCAACAATTGTAGTTCTTATCGACTGCCAGTGCATAGCTGTGTCCCATTTGAGAGGCTTTGTTTAAATACTGATTGCGGTAAACAAGGCTGTTCCATTTCAAAGGCAGAGAATATGTATCCCTATTTTCCATGGCAACGAAGGGTCCGACGAGACATCCTGAGATTCGTTACATTGCTAGGTCACAGGAGCGGCATTTTGTGAAGCATCGGTAGGAGCTGGAACAGTGGTTCTGTGACGAACAGGAAATCCACCCTAGAGCGGACTGTCTCGTTTAATTTCAGCCTCTGCAGTCTATGTAGCCTCCGTAGGCTATGCCTTGGCACGTCCTTCGAAGGATGCAGCCCCTAAATTGGGACACAACTTATGGTTCTTTGACAGTCTGTATCTGAGCACAATATTCACATGTCATTGCTTTTAGGGCTATGAAGCAATAGGTGAGAAGTTTGAGAGTCTGCGCAGAGTGAGAGGGGACAACTACTGTGCTCTGAGGGCAACCCTCTTCCAGATCCTCAGCCAATCCCAGAAGCTCCCATCCTGGCTCAAGGATTCTGAAGTTCTTCAGGTTGTATCCCATCGCTTAAATTTCAATAACCAAAAACCTCACTGTTTATTCATGCAGTCCAGTAAATGTCAGCATAATGCAGTTAATTTTAGGCTGATATTTTTGAAATACATTAAAACCATACTTTTCTGAATTTACATGGAGTGGAATGTGGACTTGTTTCATATTTTACCTGTTAAATATAACCCTGCCGTGTGTTAGGCTGTACTTTAGCCTGACTAGCTTTCACTGGGGTATTCACTTGCTTTTAAATGGTGCAAATTACTACAGACACCAAGAGGGAAATTAATTCTGTGACTTTTCAGTGACTGAAAAACACTCTAGGCTGAATCTCAAAAACATTGTCAGAATAATTGTAATGCTGTCTCTAAAAAAAATACTAAAAAGATGACAAAGTATGTTGTACCTAAATTTGTTTAACAACCTAAGAAGTCTGTGTTATGTTTCACCCCATGTTAGAGCCTGCTCTATATGTATGTGTTTGTTGTTACTACAATTATGCAGGACAATATGTGCATCTCTCTCTTTTTTTGTATACAGTGGCCAGAACAAATGCAGTCTGTGGAGGAGTTTGTGGATCAGTGGAGGTTTCCACCTGCCAGCAAAGCTGGAGGAAGAGCGGTGGAGCGGCTGGAAGGCTGTCTAAATCTCCTGAGAACGAGGGTAAATGTCATCTACTTCTCATTTAAGCTGATTGAAATGTTGGTAACACTTTATTTTACAGTTATCTTCAGTTATATTTGTGTTATTATGCATCAGAATTCCACAACTTGTAACATTTTGTGTTGTTATGTTTTGTAATTCCACTATTTGGTACATTTGTGCAATTATACATTGGTTTCGACAACTTCACACATTTGTGTAATTTTGTTTTT
This sequence comes from Salminus brasiliensis, assembly GCF_030463535.1. Classification (NCBI taxonomy): domain Eukaryota; kingdom Metazoa; phylum Chordata; class Actinopteri; order Characiformes; family Bryconidae; genus Salminus; species Salminus brasiliensis. Next base: position 29,592,851 of record NC_132886.1, read on the forward strand.
GGAATTTCACAACTTATGTAATTACACAGCTTGTTCTGTAATTACATTCCATCTTGTTTCATGTGTGTAATTACATTCCCGCTCTTGTCCGCTTGTCATTTAAACAGATTGGAAGACTAATGGAACTCTCCTGTAAATATAAGTAATTCACACCATGTCCACTAGGTGGCGAGTGACTGTGAAATAGGTGCAGGTCACCACTGTTAAAACCACATACACTTTGGTGAAAAAGGAGTGCATGCTGTGGGATTTCCTCCTAGTTTAGCAAGTGTTTGAAGAATCAGGAAATCCCTTGTTTAGAGAGTCTGGCCCACATTTTTGTAATGTCTCTGGGGAAAAGTCTTCTACTCCGGCTGAGGTGGTTCTCATAATTCCAGTCTTCAGTGTTGCAGCAGTGTGGGTTCAGCCTTTAAAACACAAATGAAACAAGTTCTGGAAGTCTGATGTGTAGTTACACAAATGTAATAGGTCTTATTTTCATATTCGGAGCAATGTTATCACTGATTATTAAGCAATTATTTAATTCTGATTGTTTTTATCATTCCAAATAGTCTACCATTAATTATATAAATAAAATCACATTTAACTTCAGTTTGCATTTTGTTCAGGCAGTCTGCACTACTGTCTTTCTCTATTTTGTTTCTATGAAGGATGTTGCATTTTTCCACACCTTTTTATTAAATGTAAATGTCAGTGTTTTTCTTATTGTTATTTTAATATCTAAATAGTCATTTTATTTGCAGCATTCCGCTCCCTGTTCCAGTTATTATTAAAAAATAATGAATATGCCATTACATCTGTTATTGTGTGAATAACTGTGCTTTTCAGTGTTTGTCAGTTTTAAAGATTAAGATTATTAGGATCTTTACAGGTTTTTTTAGACCAAGAAAGGAAGTCTTCAATATCTGACGCCTCCAGAGGGACTAATTTTCCTTTCGTTTTATTTCAGTGGCAGGAGGCGGTGCAGTGTGTGACTCCCGCCGAGAGGGAATGCGTGTGCCAGCAAGTGTTTGTGGGTCAAAGTGAAGAATATGAGCTGCTGGAAGCTCTGAAGTTCCTGATGCTGAAAACGGCCGTCCAGCTTCACTCAGACCTGGAGAAGGGCTCACAAGTCCCTGAGTTCTGCTGGCTGCTCTTCGCCCGAGACACCTCCAAATGCCCAAAGAGCTTCCTCACCAATCATCTCGGACATGTGGGATTCAGCGGAGGACTGGAACAGGTGAGGACTCCAGATAAACTTCAAAACAGAAAAGATCTTTACCACCAGGATGGTATTAGTAATATTAAGGGGGGGATTACAAAATTGGGAAATGCAGTTTTGAGTGCTTTTTAAAGAGGACCAATCAGAACAGCTTATTTTAGGGTGTACTTACACAAGGCGATCCACACCACGCCTGAGCTCATTCCCCCTCAATGCCTGGATCTGTCTTTAGATACACAACAAACCACATAAGACAAACCACGTTCTCTCCGCTTATTGGTCATGCCTGTCTGGGGCGGGAACAAGAAAGTAAATACAGGAACAATGTCCGGTGTTCTGGACTAGTGCATATTTCTCTGCAGTTTAACATGAAGCAACCGCAGAGATGACATCTGTTCTTAGCTGTAGTAGTACTGATTATCTGGGCTGTACACCAGGTTTACACCTGGCTATGAGGAAAACACCTGATAAGTCGATCATGTTCTCACCACGAACGAATCACAAATGGTTTGGGACCGAACCGAGACCACCTCTACTTGATGCAGTTGTTTTGGTCCACACCCAAGTGCGATTACTGTATTCACACCTGCCCAAGGAATCACACCAGGGGTCAAAACAATTTACCAGTACAATTTCACCTGACTAAAAGGTGTGAAAATGCCTAAATATTCCATTTCCCAGAATTCTTTCCTTGGTGAAAAAAAAAATCCCTTCACAGCATCGAAGCTCGCCTGTGACTAGTAATGACCTGTCTAGATTTATTTTATAGAATATTAATCACATTACAAAGGTGGGTGGAGTCCTGCCGGAGTTCTCTCATTGCCACAGCATGGGGTGCTTTCCTGGGCCGAGAATCAAGCCTCAGGCACATGCAGTACAGTGGCCTGGGCTGTGTTGAGTGAAGACAAGGAAGATTGAGTCTGTTTTTTTCTGCCTCATGCAGGTGGAGATGTTCCTGCTTGGGTACTCGCTGCAACAGACAATCCAGGTCTATCGCCTCTACAAGACCGACACTGAAGAGTTCATCACCTACTACCCAGATGACCACAAAGCAGACTGGCCTTACCTCAGCCTGGTCACAGAAGATGACCGGCATTACAATGTACCTGTGCCCAAACAACCATCCTCTAAATTTGACGAGTCAGGCAGGCCTAGATGGAACATCCCCTCTGGCGGCCAGACCCAGGAGAGACGTGTTGCACATCAGTAGAAAAAGCTGGATACAATCATGCATGTCCTCAGGAGCTGTTTTTTTTCTGTTGTTTTATGTTTAGTGCTGTTCCAGTGGGATTAGTGTTTTAAATATATATGTATATATTTATTTTTTATTTGACAGGTTTTATGGTTTTCGGTCAGCTTGTTTGTTTATTTAATTGCAATTACAGCTGATGGTTTGTTTATCTGCACTTTCTGGCATAGTTCTAATGGTGTAGAATGGCTCACAAGACAAACACACAGTTCTAAGATAATCAAAACTGTTTCATTTAAAGTATATTTATATGGAAGAAGAATGAAACTTAAGTGTAGAATTCAGTTGGGAATTCCACAGTTTGCTCTACAGCTGTATTATCAAATCATTAAACTGTAAACAAGTCATTTAGAGTGGTTGAGTGTGAAATGGTGCATTGTAGAGACACTTGTTAGAGCTGTGATGTCACAACTTTTAGTTACAATTAGGTTAATGTGATTTACTATTTAAAACCAACTCTAATATACGTGTTTTATGACTTTGAGTGCTGTCACGCAAATCTAAAACCCTTGTATCTCATTTTTTGTTGTTTTTCTTACTTTTTAATGTAAATTAGGGAAATAACTGATATTTCATTTTAATGCATAAAAAATACAAGATTTTCACCAGAAGTCTCCATGACTCAAGGATCCAACTTGTCATGATCTTAATGTGTATTCTTAAAAAGTGCAAATTTTCCCTTTACGTCAAGCAACAAAAATAGTTTAATTTAATTAGCATTTAAATCAATTTGCCTGCAATGTGACATATCCTGCCCACGTCGTGATGAAGATGCTTAAACCATATCTTGCCATATACAGTATTGCGCAGCCCTGTAAATTTGGCAGTTGTTCTTTACATTGTTGCTAAATTTCATTAATAATGAACCAATAGAAATACTCCAAAAAGACTTGGAATAACAGCATTGACTCTCGCATTGACTTCCATTGAAAGTTAAGGTTATTTTCTTTTCCTGTAAAGTTACCATTTTGGCTATACAAGGTCTTTGCGCAACAATGTGTAATGCTGATAGAATACTAGTAAATCTGGAGAAAAAATGACTATTTGGCCATCTCACACGCTTCATGAATTTTTATAAGATAGGTTTTACACCAAAACTGTTGTAAAACCATGTCTCAGCCATCAGTCACCACATCGTAACTTTTTAATGTAATGACTTGGATCTCGCTTATAGAGACATTAAAGCAGCACTATGGAGATTGCCGTTTCTTGCTCCTGGGCTCCCCCTACAGTCAGGAAGGGTAACTTGTGCTTTGAGCCACCATTAATGGACACATTTTTCTGGACAAGCTGAGGGATGCAGAACCAGCATCTGAAAGGTAAAACAGCATGTGGACTGTGGAGGCAGTCCACAAAGTGTAAAGTGTTAATACAGGATTTTACACAAATATGAGCCCGAGCCCAGATTAGCAACAGTAGAGACGCTATTCTTCTCATTACAGGTCAGTTGAGCATCAACATGATTTTGAGGCTGTCATTTTAAGGTAAAAATGCTACATAGTGTTGTCCTAAACTCCACCATTTCACACCAGACCACTCTGAATGACTGTTTACATCTTAATGGCTTGATTATACAGCTATGTAAACCAAAAGAAAAAAATCTTAGGAGACTTAGGACTGTTGGAAAGCCTTTGCTGGTGTATGTAATGGGCAGTGACTCAAAGTGAAATTATGATTTTTGTATTTCAGTTGTGCAAATCAGGAATTAATGTGTGGAATATAATTGTAACTGCTGAGCTTGTTATGTGTGTGCATGTCTTGGTCTACAAAAATCCCACAGGCTTTAAAACTACATATGTGTTTAGTGAAGATCTGGTCCTGACAAATCTCAGCAGCCACAGTTGATAACCTAGTAAATATTGTTTTCCCCACATTTTTTTTTAAATGCATGAACTGAAACATATTTAACGATTTACATTCGTGAAGAAGCTGTATTATACATACAGCATTCCCCAGGCAGTGAATCTGCAGTGTTCCCATTACAGGTATGTTATGGCAAGCCCTGTCCACTGGAGGGTGTGTGTGTGTGTGTGTGTGTGTGTGTGTGTGTGTTTACAGAAGAACTGAGAGCCGGTCAGCACTGACAATCAGAATTACAAAAGTGAACATCCAAACGAGGGGAAAGTGAAAATTCATATTTTGTATTTAGGGTTTATTACTGTATAAAAATGTTGGTAGCCTCCAAGGTATAAAGGTCTAAAGGTCAGAGAGGTCAACAATGTATTCGGTTATTAAACTGCATTCAGTTTGAGGGCTATCTTGAGTATTTTTTCAACAACTGAGTTTCACTGCTGTAGTGGTGTTTGTTCATTTGTACAAACCCAGTATGAATAGAAAAGGCCATTACGTATCAGAGGAAACCGAAACTAGAATTTGTCTTGCCTGTTGTCCGACTGGATACATTTTACTGAGTTAGCTGTATCCTTCAACAGACTTTAGAGCAGTAATGTAGAGGGGAAAAAAAGTCAAAGGAACATGCTTTGTTCAACCTCAAATCAGCCAAGACATGTTTGGCTTCTGAAGCTTGCTTCTTTAATTTAGACCAGGAGATGCTAAGCTAACATCGCTAGCAGGTGCTGGACTTGGACTGTCACCAATCTCATCCCAATAAATATTTTTAGGAACATTTACAGCTACAATTTTAGTGAAACAAGTAGATTTTAACAAGCAGCGCAAATATGTTTTTATGATGTCTGTATTACGTACCACTTTCCAGAAAATTGTGATATTCATTAAAGCCCGGTATAGTATAACTATAGTCACCCAGCATAGGCCGATTCCACTTGCCCTAATACCGTTTCTCCATCTTGGCAATGTCTTGATGAAACCTTTCACCATGTTCGTCACTCACGGCACTGATGTTGTCTGGGAAGAAGTGGGAATGAAGAAAATGTATCTTTAGTGACGTGTCTCACTTCATCGATTTGTATGCCTGAAACAGACTTTGAACCTATTGGACATAGTCAGGTGCTTTACTGTTGCCTAGAAAGTTACAAACGACATTCTTAAAGGCTGCCCAAGCAACACGTGACCATAAAAGTGGCTATCCTTCAACACATCGCTGATTTGTGGACCAATGTAAACATCCTTTTTTCATGTTGGCCTCACTTCTGCCGCAAATAAACATCTACCGCAAATAAGCAAAGGCCTCACTTTGCTTGGTCATTGCCTTAACAAAGTTTTTCGTTAGCCCAAGTTTCATGTGCAAATCTTCTTTGGATCCAACGATGGGTCACGTGCAACCTTCTCTTGCCCTGGAACCACTTACTGTCGAACTAAAAAAAAAAAACTATGTTTCAAAATGTTTGTAAAACAAAGTTGCCTGTTCCTCAAAAAATGATGTTATATGATGTAAAAATGTCAAGGTCGTTTCTGTGATCAGCATCAAAAAGTGGAAAAATATGTAAAAGAAACAAAAACCTTGTAGATCAAATAATCAAAAGAAACATGGTTCCTTAAATAAGTTCCTTAAGTATGATGATCGTTACAATGTGTTGCAGCTGGAACCAGCCTGGACGCAGGTCTCGCACTGATAGCCTTCTTGTGATGAGGATATTAATGACTGCACTCTACAGTGAACAGTGAAGTCCTGTTGTGTAATTTCGCTTAATTAACATAGGCCTGTTTTGTATTTCTGACATGATCAGCCATGATAGACCCTCATTACAGTAGCAGCATGCCATCATGGTGGAAAGATACAGATGAACTTTACTTAAGTTTAAGTCAGTGTGTGGTCTGATGGCTAATAAGGGGAACTGGGCCCTGTACGAAGACAAATTTAGTGATATAAATTTATACTGAAAAATACAATATAAAAAAGGGAAACATCTCATTTGTAACAGATATTTTGGACTTCTACACAAAATAAAAGTATGTGGATAAAAGTACAAGTATTTTATTACAGTTTCAACAGTACAAACCATGCAAAATAATATTTAAGCCCAGTAGCAAAATAGTATTTGTCACACCTGCATGTAATGAGTTTAATATATGAAGTTGTTCCACCAACTGGACTAATCCAAGTTACAAGAATTTCCCATGGTGATTCATCACCACTGGCAGTACACAGTATTCTAAGACTAGTTCACACTGTACTTCACACTGTACATGACAAAATGGAACATGCAGAAATGCATTTGCATAATATTTAAATATTTGCATAATTCACTTCACATACAGATGCAGTGACTAATGCAAATATACTGAAAAGACATCTAGGGGACAGAAGTAGCTACCTGCAAAGTCAGCCTGGTCATAGGCCTTGCCCCTGATCAGAGGTTAGTAGAGTTGAGGTAAAAATCTAATTTGACTACAAAAATGTAGCAACTGAGAAATAGAGCTGCAGTGGATTTTTATTTTTAATAAATAGAAATTGAAAAAAATAGAACAAATGAAAATCCAACATTGATTTTGAACCATTGCTTCAACAGAATTATTTTAAAAAGTAAACTCATTAAACAGGCCTGAACAAAAATGATGGTACACCTGAAAATAATGTGACCAAAGGGACATGTGAAATCAAGGTGTGTCCACTAATTAGCATCACAGGTGTCTACAATCTTGTAATCAGTCAGTGGGCCTATATATAGGGCTACAGGTAGTCACTGTGCTGTGTGGTGACATGGTGTGTACCACACTCCACACATGGACTAGAGGAAGCGAAGGAGAGAGTTGTCTCAGGAAATTAGAAAGAAAATTATAGACAAGCATGTTAAAGGTAAAGGTTATAAGACCATCTCCAAGCAGCTTGATGTTCCAGTGACTACAGTTGCACATATTATTCAGAAATGTAAGATCCATGGGACTGTAACTAACCTCCCTGGACGTGGCCACAGGAGGAAAATTGATGACAAATCAAAGAGACGGATAATACAAATGGTAACAAAAGAGCCCAGAAAACCTTCTAAAGAGATTAAAGGTGAACTTCAAGCTCAAGAAACATCAGTGTCAGATCGCACCATCCGTTGTTGTTTGAGCCAAAGTGGACTTCATGGGAGATGACCAAGGAGGACACCATTGTTGAAAACAAATCATAAAAAAGCCAGACTGGAATTTGCCAAACTACATGTTGACAAGCCCCAAAGCTTCTGGGAGAATGTCCTAAGGAACTTTTTGTCAAGGCACATCAGCTCTATGTTCACAGACGGAAAAATGAAGCATATTAAGAAAAGAACACTGTCCCTACTGTGAAACATGGAGGAGGCTCTGAGCAGTTTTAGTAATGATCAGATACTCTGAGCAGTTTTAGTAATGATCACTTACTCTGAGCAGTTTTAGTAATGATCAGTTACTCTGAGCAGTTTTAGTAATGATCAGTTACTCTGATCAGTTTTAGTAATGATCAGTTACTCTGAGCAGTTTTAGTAATGATCAGTTACTCTGATCAGTTTTAGTAATAATCAGTTACTCTGAGCAGTTTTAGTAGTGATCAGTTACTCTGAGCAGTTTTAATAATGATCAGTTACTCTGAGCAGTTTTAGTAGTGATCAGTGACTCTGAGCAGTTTTAGTAGTGATCAGTTACTCTGAGCAGTTTTAGTAATGATCAGTTACTCTGAGCAGTTTTAGTAGTGATCAGTTACTCTGAGCAGTTTTAGTAATGATCAGTTACTCTGAGCAGTTTTAGTAGTAATCAGTTACTCTGAGCAGTTTTAGTAGTGATCAGTTACTCTGAGCAGTTTTAGTAATGATCAGTTACTCTGATCAGTTTTAGTAATGATCAGTTACTCTGATCAGTTTTAGTAATTATCAGTTACTCTGAGCAGTTTTAGTAGTGATCAGTTACTCTGATCAGTTTTAGTAATGATCAGTTACTCTGAGCAGTTTTAGTAATGCTCAGTTACTCTGAACAGTTTTAATAATGATCAGTTACTCTGAGCAGTTTTGGTAGTGATCAGTTACTCTGAGCAGTTTTAGTAATGATCAGTTACTCTGAGCAGTTTTAGTAATGATCAGTTACTCTGAGCAGATTTACTCTGAGCAGTTTTAGTAGTGATCAGTTACTCTGAGCAGTTTTAGTAATGATCAGTTACTCTGAGCAGTTTTATTAATGATCAGTTACTCTGAGCAGTTTTAATAATGATCAGTTACTCTGAGCAGTTTTAGTAATGATCAGTTACTCTGAGCAGTTTTAGTAGTGATCAGTTACTCTGAGCAGTTTTAGTAATGATCAGTTACTCTGAGCAGTTTTAGTAGTGATCAGTTACTCTGAGCAGTTTTAGTAATGCTCAGTTACTCTGAACAGTTTTAGTAATGATCAGTTACTCTGAGCAGTTTTGGTAGTGATCAGTTACTCTGAGCAGTTTTAGTAATGATCAGTTACTCTGAGCAGTTTTAGTAATGGTCAGTTACTCTGAGCAGTTTTAGTAGTGATCAGTTACTCCGAGCAGTTTTAGTAATGATCAGTTACTCTAGGCAGATTTACTCTGATCAGTTTTAGTAATGATCAGTTACTCTGAGCAGTTTTAGTAGTGATCAGTGACTCTGAGCAGTTTTAGTAGTGATCAGTTACTCTGAGCAGTTTTAGTAATGATCAGTTACTCTGAGCAGTTTTAGTAATGATCAGTTACTCTGAGCAGTTTTAGTAGTAATCAGTTACTCTGAGCAGTTTTAGTAATGGTCAGTTACTCTGAGCAGATTTACTCTGAGCAGTTTTAGTAGTGATCAGTTACTCTGAGCAGTTTTAGTAATGATCAGTTACTCTGAGCAGTTTTAGTAGTGATCAGTTACTCCGAGCAGTTTTAGTAATGATCAGTTACTCTGAGCAGTTTTAGTAATGATCAGTTACTCTGAGCAGTTTTAGTAGTGATCATTTACTCTGAGCAGTTTTAGTAGTGATCAGTTACTCTGAGCAGTTTTAGTAGTGATCAGTTACTCTGAGCAGTTTTAATAATGATCAGTTACTCTGAGCAGTTTTAGTAGTGATCAGTGACTCTGAGCAGTTTTAGTAGTGATCAGTTACTCTGAGTAGTTTTAGTAGTGATCAGTTACTCTGAGCAGTTTTAGTAATGATCAGTTACTCTGAGCAGTTTTAGTAGTGATCAGTTACTCCGAGCAGTTTTAGTAATGATCAGTTACTCTAGGCAGATTTACTCTGAGCAGTTTTAGTAGTGATCAGTTACTCTGAGCAGTTTTAGTAATGATCAGTTACTCCGAGCAGTTTTAGTAGTGATCAGTTACTCCGAGCAGTTTTAGTAATGATCAGTTACTCTGAGGAGATTTACTCTGAGCAGTTTTAGTAGTGATCAGTTACTCTGAGCAGTTTTAATAATGATCAGTTACTCTGAGCAGTTTTAGTAGTGATCAGTGACTCTGAGCAGTTTTAGTAGTGATCAGTTACTCTGAGCAGTTTTAGTAGTGATCAGTTACTCTGAGCAGTTTTAGTAATGATCAGTTACTCTGAGCAGTTTTAGTAATGATCAGTTACTCTGAGCAGTTTTAGTAGTGATCAGTTACTCTGAGCAGTTTTAGTAGTGATCAGTTACTCTGAGCAGTTTTAGTAGTGATCAGTTACTCCGAGCAGTTTTAGTAGTGATCAGTTACTCCGAGCAGTTTTAGTAGTGATCAGTTACTCCGAGCAGTTTTAGTAGTGATCAGTTACTCCGAGCAGTTTTAGTAATGATCAGTTACTCTGAGCAGTTTTAGTAATGATCAGTTACTCTGAACAGTTTTAGTAATGATCAGTTACTCTGAGCAGTTTTGGTAGTGATCAGTTACTCTGAGCAGTTTTAGTAATGATCAGTTACTCTGAGCAGTTTTAGTAATGGTCAGTTACTCTGAGCAGTTTTAGTAGTGATCAGTTACTCCGAGCAGTTTTAGTAATGATCAGTTACTCTAGGCAGATTTACTCTGAGCAGTTTTAGTAGTGATCAGTTACTCTGAGCAGTTTTAGTAATGATCAGTTACTCTGAGCAGTTTTAGTAGTAATCAGTTACTCTGAGCAGTTTTAGTAATGGTCAGTTACTCTGAGCAGATTTACTCTGAGCAGTTTTAGTAGTGATCAGTTACTCTGAGCAGTTTTAGTAATGATCAGTTACTCTGAGCAGTTTTAGTAGTGATCAGTTACTCCGAGCAGTTTTAGTAATGATCAGTTACTCTGAGCAGTTTTAGTAATGATCAGTTACTCTGAGCAGTTTTAGTAGTGATCATTTACTCTGAGCAGTTTTAGTAGTGATCAGTTACTCTGAGCAGTTTTAGTAGTGATCAGTTACTCTGAGCAGTTTTAATAATGATCAGTTACTCTGAGCAGTTTTAGTAGTGATCAGTGACTCTGAGCAGTTTTAGTAGTGATCAGTTACTCTGAGTAGTTTTAGTAGTGATCAGTTACTCTGAGCAGTTTTAGTAATGATCAGTTACTCTGAGCAGTTTTAGTAGTGATCAGTTACTCCGAGCAGTTTTAGTAATGATCAGTTACTCTAGGCAGATTTACTCTGAGCAGTTTTAGTAGTGATCAGTTACTCTGAGCAGTTTTAGTAATGATCAGTTACTCCGAGCAGTTTTAGTAGTGATCAGTTACTCCGAGCAGTTTTAGTAATGATCAGTTACTCTGAGGAGATTTACTCTGAGCAGTTTTAGTAGTGATCAGTTACTCTGAGCAGTTTTAATAATGATCAGTTACTCTGAGCAGTTTTAGTAGTGATCAGTGACTCTGAGCAGTTTTAGTAGTGATCAGTTACTCTGAGCAGTTTTAGTAGTGATCAGTTACTCTGAGCAGTTTTAGTAATGATCAGTTACTCTGAGCAGTTTTAGTAATGATCAGTTACTCTGAGCAGTTTTAGTAGTGATCAGTTACTCTGAGCAGTTTTAGTAGTGATCAGTTACTCTGAGCAGTTTTAGTAGTGATCAGTTACTCCGAGCAGTTTTAGTAGTGATCAGTTACTCCGAGCAGTTTTAGTAGTGATCAGTTACTCCGAGCAGTTTTAGTAGTGATCAGTTACTCCGAGCAGTTTTAGTAATGATCAGTTACTCTGAGCAGTTTTAGTAATGATCAGTTACTCTGAGCAGTTTTAGTAATGCTCAGTTACTCTGAACAGTTTTAATAATGATCAGTTACTCTGAGCAGTTTTGGTAGTGATCAGTTACTCTGAGCAGTTTTAGTAATGATCAGTTACTCTGAGCAGTTTTAGTAATGATCAGTTACTCTGAGGAGATTTACTCTGAGCAGTTTTAGTAGTGATCAGTTACTCTGAGCAGTTTTAGTAATGATCAGTTACTCTGAGCAGTTTTAGTAGTGATCAGTTACTCCGAGCAGTTTTAGTAATGATCAGTTACTCTGAACAGTTTTAGTAATGATCAGTTACTCTGAGCAGTTTTAGTAGTGATCAGTTACTCTGAGCAGTTTTAGTAGTGATCAGTTACTCTGAACAGTTTTAGTAATGATCAGTTACTCTGAACAGTTTTAGTAATGATCAGTTACTCTGAGCAGATTTAGTAATGATCAGTTACTCTGAACAGTTTTAGTAGTGATCAGTTACTCTGAGCAGTTTTAGTAATGCTCAGTTACTCTGAACAGTTTTAATAATGATCAGTTACTCTGAGCAGTTTTGGTAGTGATCAGTTACTCTGAGCAGTTTTAGTAATGATCAGTTACTCTGAGCAGTTTTAGTAATGATCAGTTACTCTGAGGAGATTTACTCTGAGCAGTTTTAGTAGTGATCAGTTACTCTGAGCAGTTTTAGTAATGATCAGTTACTCCGAGCAGTTTTAGTAGTGATCAGTTACTCCGAGCAGTTTTAGTAATGATCAGTTACTCTGAGCAGTTTTAGTAATGATCAGTTACTCTGAACAGTTTTAGTAATGATCAGTTACTCTGAGCAGATTTAGTAATGATCAGTTACTCTGAACAGTTTTAGTAGTGATCAGTTACTCTGAACAGTTTTAGTAATGATCAGTTACTCTGAACAGTTTTAGTAGTGATCAGTTACTCTGAACAGTTTTAGTAGTGATCAGTTACTCTGAGCAGTTTTAGTAGTGATCAGTTACTCTGGGCAGTTTTAGTAATGATCAGTTACTCTGAGCAGTTTTAGTAGTGATCAGTGACTCTGAGCAGTTTTAGTAGTGATCAGTTACTCTGAGCAGTTTTAGTAGTGATCAGTGACTCTGAGCAGTTTTAGTAGTGATCAGTTACTCTGAGCAGTTTTAGTAGTGATCAGTTACTCAGCAGTTTTAGTAGTGATCAGTTACTCTGAGCAGTTTTAGTAGTGATCAGTTACTCTGGGCAGTTTTAGTAATGATCAGTTACTCTGAGCAGTTTTAGTAGTGATCAGTTACTCTGAGCAGTTTTAGTAATGATCAGTTACTCTGAGCAGTTTTAGTAGTGATCAGTGACTCTGAGCAGTTTTAGTAGTGATCAGTTACTCTGAGCAGTTTTAGTAATGATCAGTTACTCTGAGCAGTTTTAGTAATGATCAGTTACTCTGAGCAGTTTTAGTAATGATCAGTTACTCTAAACAGTTTTAGTAATGATCAGTTACTCTGAGCAGTTTTAGTAATGATCAGTTACTCTGAGCAGTTTTAGTAGTGATCAGTTACTCTGAGCAGTTTTAGTAATGATCAGTTACTCTGAGCAGTTTTAGTAGTGATCATTTACTCTGAGCAGTTTTAGTAGTGATCAGTTACTCTGAGCAGTTTTAGTAGTGATCAGTTACTCTGAGCAGTTTTAGTAGTGATCAGTTACTCTGAGCAGTTTTAATAATGCTCAGTTACTCTGAGCAGTTTTAGTAGTGATCAGTTACTCTGAGCAGTTTTAGTAATGATCAGTTACTCTGAGCAGTTTTAGTAGTGATCAGTTACTCTGAGCAGTTTTAGTAATGCTCAGTTACTCTGAACAGTTTTAATAATGATCAGTTACTCTGAGCAGTTTTGGTAGTGATCAGTTACTCTGAGCAGTTTTAGTAATGATCAGTTACTCTGAGCAGTTTTAGTAATGATCAGTTACTCTAGGCAGATTTACTCTGAGCAGTTTTAGTAGTGATCAGTTACTCTGAGCAGTTTTATTAATGATCAGTTACTCTGAGCAGTTTTAGTAATGATCAGTTACTCTGAGCAGTTTTAGTAGTGATCAGTTACTCTGAGCAGTTTTAGTAATGATCAGTTACTCTGAGCAGTTTTAGTAGTAATCAGTTACTCTGAGCAGTTTTAGTAGTGATCAGTTACTCTGAGCAGTTTTAGTAATGATCAGTTACTCTGATCAGTTTTAGTAATGATCAGTTACTCTGATCAGTTTTAGTAATGATCAGTTACTCTGAGCAGTTTTAGTAGTGATCAGTTACTCTGATCAGTTTTAGTAATGATCAGTTACTCTGAGCAGTTTTAGTAATGCTCAGTTACTCTGAACAGTTTTAATAATGATCAGTTACTCTGAGCAGTTTTGGTAGTGATCAGTTACTCTGAGCAGTTTTAGTAATGATCAGTTACTCTGAGCAGTTTTAGTAATGATCAGTTACTCTGAGCAGATTTACTCTGAGCAGTTTTAGTAGTGATCAGTTACTCTGAGCAGTTTTAGTAATGATCAGTTACTCTGAGCAGTTTTATTAATGATCAGTTACTCTGAGCAGTTTTAATAATGATCAGTTACTCTGAGCAGTTTTAGTAATGATCAGTTACTCTGAGCAGTTTTAGTAGTGATCAGTTACTCTGAGCAGTTTTAGTAATGATCAGTTACTCTGAGCAGTTTTAGTAGTGATCAGTTACTCTGAGCAGTTTTAGTAATGCTCAGTTACTCTGAACAGTTTTAGTAATGATCAGTTACTCTGAGCAGTTTTGGTAGTGATCAGTTACTCTGAGCAGTTTTAGTAATGATCAGTTACTCTGAGCAGTTTTAGTAATGGTCAGTTACTCTGAGCAGTTTTAGTAGTGATCAGTTACTCCGAGCAGTTTTAGTAATGATCAGTTACTCTAGGCAGATTTACTCTGAGCAGTTTTAGTAGTGATCAGTTACTCTGAGCAGTTTTAGTAATGATCAGTTACTCTGAGCAGTTTTAGTAGTAATCAGTTACTCTGAGCAGTTTTAGTAATGGTCAGTTACTCTGAGCAGATTTACTCTGAGCAGTTTTAGTAGTGATCAGTTACTCTGAGCAGTTTTAGTAATGATCAGTTACTCTGAGCAGTTTTAGTAGTGATCAGTTACTCCGAGCAGTTTTAGTAATGATCAGTTACTCTGAGCAGTTTTAGTAATGATCAGTTACTCTGAGCAGTTTTAGTAGTGATCATTTACTCTGAGCAGTTTTAGTAGTGATCAGTTACTCTGAGCAGTTTTAGTAGTGATCAGTTACTCTGAGCAGTTTTAATAATGATCAGTTACTCTGAGCAGTTTTAGTAGTGATCAGTGACTCTGAGCAGTTTTAGTAGTGATCAGTTACTCTGAGTAGTTTTAGTAGTGATCAGTTACTCTGAGCAGTTTTAGTAATGATCAGTTACTCTGAGCAGTTTTAGTAGTGATCAGTTACTCCGAGCAGTTTTAGTAATGATCAGTTACTCTAGGCAGATTTACTCTGAGCAGTTTTAGTAGTGATCAGTTACTCTGAGCAGTTTTAGTAATGATCAGTTACTCCGAGCAGTTTTAGTAGTGATCAGTTACTCCGAGCAGTTTTAGTAATGATCAGTTACTCTGAGGAGATTTACTCTGAGCAGTTTTAGTAGTGATCAGTTACTCTGAGCAGTTTTAATAATGATCAGTTACTCTGAGCAGTTTTAGTAGTGATCAGTGACTCTGAGCAGTTTTAGTAGTGATCAGTTACTCTGAGCAGTTTTAGTAGTGATCAGTTACTCTGAGCAGTTTTAGTAATGATCAGTTACTCTGAGCAGTTTTAGTAATGATCAGTTACTCTGAGCAGTTTTAGTAGTGATCAGTTACTCTGAGCAGTTTTAGTAGTGATCAGTTACTCCTAGCAGTTTTAGTAGTGATCAGTTACTCCGAGCAGTTTTAGTAGTGATCAGTTACTCCGAGCAGTTTTAGTAGTGATCAGTTACTCCGAGCAGTTTTAGTAATGATCAGTTACTCTGAGCAGTTTTAGTAATGATCAGTTACTCTGAGCAGTTTTAGTAATGCTCAGTTACTCTGAACAGTTTTAATAATGATCAGTTACTCTGAGCAGTTTTGGTAGTGATCAGTTACTCTGAGCAGTTTTAGTAATGATCAGTTACTCTGAGGAGATTTACTCTGAGCAGTTTTAGTAGTGATCAGTTACTCTGAGCAGTTTTAGTAATGATCAGTTACTCTGAGCAGTTTTAGTAGTGATCAGTTACTCCGAGCAGTTTTAGTAATGATCAGTTACTCTGAGCAGTTTTAGTAATGATCAGTTACTCTGAGCAGTTTTAGTAGTGATCAGTTACTCTGAACAGTTTTAGTAATGATCAGTTACTCTGAGCAGATTTAGTAATGATCAGTTACTCTGAACAGTTTTAGTAGTGATCAGTTACTCTGAGCAGTTTTAGTAATGCTCAGTTACTCTGAACAGTTTTAATAATGATCAGTTACTCTGAGCAGTTTTGGTAGTGATCAGTTACTCTGAGCAGTTTTAGCAATGATCAGTTACTCTGAGCAGTTTTAGTAATGATCAGTTACTCTGAGCAGTTTTAGTAATGATCAGTTACTCTGAGGAGATTTACTCTGAGCAGTTTTAGTAGTGATCAGTTACTCTGAGCAGTTTTAGTAATGATCAGTTACTCTGAGCAGTTTTAGTAGTGATCAGTTACTCCGAGCAGTTTTAGTAATGATCAGTTACTCTGAGCAGTTTTAGTAATGATCAGTTACTCTGAGCAGTTTTAGTAGTGATCAGTTACTCTGAACAGTTTTAGTAATGATCAGTTACTCTGAACAGTTTTAGTAATGATCAGTTACTCTGAGCAGATTTAGTAATGATCAGTTACTCTGAACAGTTTTAGTAGTGATCAGTTACTCTGAGCAGTTTTAGTAATGCTCAGTTACTCTGAACAGTTTTAGTAATGATCAGTTACTCTGAGGAGATTTACTCTGAGCAGTTTTAGTAGTGATCAGTTACTCTGAGCAGTTTTAGTAATGATCAGTTACTCCGAGCAGTTTTAGTAGTGATCAGTTACTCCGAGCAGTTTTAGTAATGATCAGTTACTCTGAGCAGTTTTAGTAATGATCAGTTACTCTGAGCAGTTTTAGTAGTGATCAGTTACTCTGAGCAGTTTTAGTAGTGATCAGTTACTCTGAACAGTTTTAGTAATGATCAGTTACTCTGAACAGTTTTAGTAATGATCAGTTACTCTGAGCAGATTTAGTAATGATCAGTTACTCTGAACAGTTTTAGTAGTGATCAGTTACTCTGAACAGTTTTAGTAATGATCAGTTACTCTGAACAGTTTTAGTAGTGATCAGTTACTCTGAACAGTTTTAGTAGTGATCAGTTACTCTGAGCAGTTTTAGTAGTGATCAGTTACTCTGGGCAGTTTTAGTAATGATCAGTTACTCTGAGCAGTTTTAGTAGTGATCAGTGACTCTGAGCAGTTTTAGTAGTGATCAGTTACTCTGAGCAGTTTTAGTAGTGATCAGTGACTCTGAGCAGTTTTAGTAGTGATCAGTTACTCTGAGCAGTTTTAGTAGTGATCAGTTACTCAGCAGTTTTAGTAGTGATCAGTTACTCTGAGCAGTTTTAGTAATGATCAGTTACTCTGAGCAGTTTTAGTAGTGATCAGTTACTCTGGGCAGTTTTAGTAATGATCAGTTACTCTGAGCAGTTTTAGTAGTGATCAGTTACTCTGAGCAGTTTTAGTAGTAATCAGTTACTCTGAGCAGTTTTAGTAGTAATCAGTTACTCTGAGCAGTTTTAGTAATGGTCAGTTACTCTGAGCAGATTTACTCTGAGCAGTTTTAGTAATGATCAGTTACTCTGAGCAGTTTTAGTAGTGATCAGTGACTCTGAGCAGTTTTAGTAGTGATCAGTTACTCTGAGCAGTTTTAGTAATGATCAGTTACTCTGAGCAGTTTTAGTAATGATCAGTTACTCTGAGCAGTTTTAGTAATGATCAGTTACTCTAAACAGTTTTAGTAATGATCAGTTACTCTGAGCAGTTTTAGTAATGATCAGTTACTCTGAGCAGTTTTAGTAATGATCAGTTACTCTGAGCAGTTTTAGTAGTGATCAGTTACTCTGAGCAGTTTTAGTAATGATCAGTTACTCTGAGCAGTTTTAGTAATGATCAGTTACTCTGAGCAGTTTTAGTAATGATCAGTTACTCTAAACAGTTTTAGTAATGATCAGTTACTCTGAGCAGTTTTAGTAATGATCAGTTACTCTGAGCAGTTTTAGTAATGATCAGTTACTCTGAGCAGTTTTAGTAGTGATCAGTTACTCTGAGCAGTTTTAGTAATGATCAGTTACTCTGAGCAGTTTTAGTAATGATCAGTTACTCTGAGCAGTTTTAGTAGTGATCAGTTACTCTGAACAGTTTTAGTAATGATCAGTTACTCTGAGCAGTTTTAGTAATGATCAGTTACTCTGAGCAGTTTTAGTAATGATCAGTTACTCTGAGCAGTTTTAGTAGTGATCAGTTACTCTGAGCAGTTTTAGTAATGATCAGTTACTCTGAGCAGTTTTAGTAGTGATCAGTTACTCTGAGCAGTTTTAGTAATGATCAGTTACTCTGAGCAGTTTTAGTAATGATCAGTTACTCTGAGCAGTTTTAGTAGTGATCAGTTACTCTGAGCAGTTTTAGTAATGATCAGTTACTCTGAGCAGTTTTAGTAGTGATCAGTTACTCTGAACAGTTTTAGTAATGATCAGTTACTCTGAGCAGTTTTAATAATGATCAGTTACTCTGAGCAGTTTTAGTAGTGATCAGTGACTCTGAGCAGTTTTAGTAGTGATCAGTTACTCTGAGCAGTTTTAATAATGATCAGTTACTCTGACAGCGTTGTCCATAGCAACGGTGCACGCGCTCCTTCTCCATGACGTCAACATGTGGGCGTGGTTTCCCCCCACGTGTCGCGAGGGCAGAGCGGAGGGGGGCGCAGGTTTAAAGGCGGAGGATCCGCACGCGAGGACGATCTACCGCAGCACGGCAGCCTCGCGACTAATCTTTAAAAAAAAAAAAAAACGGTAACGGTTTTAACCCGCAGCGGCTCTCGTGCGTCTGTTTACGTGTTTGTCGTTTTGTGTTTCTTCGCTCCGCCGATGGGCGAACAATGGAGAAACCGTCCGCGGAAATTTCTGGCCGCCCTCCTCTCTCCCCATCATTGTTTATGATGCTGCTGCTGTTGTGTAGGAGGGCAGGGACGGAGCCCATCTCGTTGGATTCCTGCTAGAAAACAAGCCGCTCACACACACAGACACACACACTCACACTCACGCTGACTGAGAGCTCACCGGGACAGCCTGGCTTCTTCTCCTGGCGGGCAGCAGATGTTCGCAGGTCTCTTCTCCCGGCGACATGGTGACGTTCCCGGCTCTCGCCCATTACTGGCCTCTCATCCGATTCCTGGTCCCTCTGGCCATCACCAACATCGCCATCGACCTCGGCGAACAGGCGAGTGATCCTTCTCCTCACACACACACACACACACACACACACACACACACACACGCAGACACACGCAGACACACACACACACGCAGACACACACACGGCCGCTGCTGTTTTATAATGACCGGGCCTCCAGCTCAACACCGCGGCTACAGCTAGCCTATATGCTACCGGATTTCCCTCACTGAGGCACTGCAGCAAACCGCAAACCTCCCTCAGGACCCCCCCCGTGTAGCCCACCGGAGCGCTATGGCGGGTCTCAGGCAGCCTCACAGGAATGATCTAGCTAGCTAACGTTGCCTACCGGAGCCTTTATTCAGAGAGGAGGGCAAATCTCGCTCTGTGGACCTCCGGGAGCATCCCAAACATGGGCAGATGGCCCGAGTGTGAACGTCAACAGCTGGTCATACAGGGCAGCAGCAGCAGCAGCAGCAGCCCGGGCTGCTGTATTCAGCCCTGAACAATACAGAGCCAGATCTGAGGCAGATGAATGTGCACTTTTGGGTGGGCTGATTTTTTTGGGGGGGAAATGGCTCGTAACCTCGGGGTGAACTGCGCTTGTTTTTGTTTACAGTCAACGGGAATGAGGGAAATAAGGCCTGGTTGGTGGGCTACAATGGCCCACCTCTTTGTCAGGCTGGCTTTCTTTAAAAGACACTGTAGGTGCTGATACACCTCATATCAGCCCAATGTCATGATCTACTACAAGCTCACTGTTAATGTGATCGCACGGCTGTCTACCTAATACAGTGACCTACACCTGGACCCAGAGGACCGCTTTAGAGGGGGGCTCCTCTGACCTTTCTGAATTTTTTCATGATACAGCCGATGAAACGTAAACACGGTCACCAGAGCGGTTCAATATAACATAGAGAAAATATTTATCATAGAGAAAATGACTGACCCAGATTTCTTCACAGTGGTGCTGATGGGAAGCAGGGGGTTGGATGTCTACAACGCAGATATACCCATTTTATTTACTTCTATTTATTTACTGGGGATAAGTTGGAATGCTTTTGTTGCTGAAAGCAATCAAATCCTCACAGCAATACTGAGATGCAAAATGTAGTAGAAAGCCTTCTTTTAGAGACAGTTACTCCAACAAAAGCAGGATAACCCCTTTTTAATACCCTTGATTTCAGAAGAAACCTTGAATGAGCAGGTGTCCCAATACTTTGTAATATGAACAATATAGGATGTTAACATCAGCCTACATCAGTGTATCTTTTAATATCTTCTCAGTCAAAAAGGGATATTATATTGTGTAATTATTTTAGGCAGGTTTCTTAGACCAAACATCTCCTTGCATTGCCCTTAAATTGAGCTTTGGATTATACATTTATTATAGAAAAAATTACTGACCCAGATTTCTTCACAGTGGTGCTGATAGGAACCAGGGGGTTGGATGTCTACAACACTAGACAGGTGGTCCAAGAGTTTACATCTGAATTATTTAATCATGCAGAAGTGTTGAAAATTTGGTGATATTCCCCCTTTAATGTTATTATACTATATACGATTAACTGGATTAATCTTGATGATAAAAAATATTATGATATAGAAACAATTTTGAAGTTACTACAGTCAGTCTTTAAGAACATTGTGAAAAGTAAAAACTAGCAGTGAAATCCAGTCATGCGAAAAAAATATATATTTATAAGGATTGAAATAAAAAAAACAATTAAAAAACAATATATAAAATTGTATAAAAGTTACATCTAAAATATATTTTATTATCTCTGTATATATTTTGTACACATAAATGTCCAATAAAAAACATGTAACTTCATTTTTGTCCGTTTTTAGTTTTCTCAATGGTTTGAACCCTGTAACTGTTCTGTACACTGGGTAAATAATTCTGGATGAATCGACCAATCAAAATGCTCTAAATAATGTGGAATAAACTTTAATTTCACATTGACTCCTATTCAAGGTTACCAATGTTTTTGCCTTCTCCTGTAAAGTCACCATTTTGGAGATGCAGGTTTTCATTAGACATATACACACACATGGATTCCTATAACAGGTATATGTATACAAGGAATAGTGTTATATATAGAAAGTGGAAATTAGGAAGTGTGCAATGTAAACATGTAATGTAATATAGTGGGGAGGGATTAGCACGGTTGGTGATGGTAAATATTTACACTATTTCGTCTGATTGAACAAAGGATGTTGTTGTTAATTATGTCTAACGTACATCTAGACTGAAGCGTGTCCCCCCCATATCGCACCTGCACGGTTTAGTAAAAGGTGAATACAGTACATAGGGTTTGCCGTCTTTCCATCTGAGCCTCGTTACAGAAAACAGCTATTAGTTTGGCAAGGCCGGAGGCTTATTTGGAGTGGAAGATGAATCATCTTGGAATTGGTATTTTTAACTAGCTCTTGCCTCACACATTGCACCGGATGCCATAATCCATCAGCGGTCACAGGGATGTGTTTATCAGACAGCGGGACTTGGTCTCCCACCGGGGAAATGCTTCACTGGACATCCACCTACTCGCTGTCTTAATTGCACTGTTCCTGGGTGCAGTTAAACATACTGACCAAAAAAAGACATAGGTGTCCGCAATTTGGTTACTTTCTCAACAGACGAGTGAAGTGGCCTGTTGTGAAATTGGGATGGGGTGGTTTGTTAGGGACTGTTACAGAAGGGTGAATTCACTTTGAGCATTTCATTTACGTGCATGCAGACAGTCTGTTGCCGTTACTAGAGGTTTATTTAAGCTTTTTTTTTTTAACTCTTAAAGATGTGATAGTTCTCAGGTGTATGGAACACTTGCCTCGATGACATTACTATTATTTATTTTGTGTATATATTAGTAATTTATCTACGTTTTGCATCTGAGTGTCTTGCTATCCCTTTTCTGTTGTGACACTGAGAATTTCCCTACTGTGGGACTAATGAAGGATTATCTTATCTTATCTTATCTTTTACATATTTACATTAAGAAATGGCTCTTTAAGGAGTAGTTTGATGGAAACATCAGATTGACTTGGTTTATCACTCTTTTACAATTACAATTGGAGATGGTAGGCTAATGTTGCTAACAAACACTGGATGCAGACTGTCACCAACCCGCTCAAAGTAGAGTTTGTTTTATTGCTAACAGCAATATTAGCTGTTATCATCTCCTATTGTCAACTAAAGAAGCAAACATTAGATATCAAGCATGCCCTGGCTAATTAATCACATCAGCTTTGCAACCAGGGGTTTAGATTTGGCTAATACGTGATTATGGTGTTTACTGAACTCCAGAAGAGTCTACTACTACTATTAATAACTATCTTTATATATGACAGGATATAATATTACTACACAGCTAACATACACACAGCTTGTCTAGTCCCTGCATAGATGTCTTGCCAATATAACAGGACTTTCTGGAGCAGATAAACATGAACCTATTGGCTCCATGAATGAATAATGCCTGGCGAGGGCTAGAGGGGTATAAAGCCACCCAGCATTGAGCTGTGGAGCAGTGGAGGGACTGTGTTCTCTGGAATGAGGGTGCTCCATCCAGTACTTTTAAGATGAATTGGGGAGTTTTTGATGAGCTGGAGTGGTGTTCAACCAACATCCTGACCTCACAAATGCTTCGTCACTGAATGCAATCAAATCCTCACAGCGATGCTCCAACAAAAGCAGGATACGCTCTTTTCTGAAGAAACCATGAATAAGGAAGTGTCCCAATACTATGTAATATGAAATACTGGATGTTGACCTCAGCCTACAATATTACAGCCTGTAATATACTGTCAGTCCAAAGGGGATATTACTAATTATTGTATAATTATCTTAGACAGTGCAAGAAAATATTTTAAAAACCAAGTGTCCCATTGCATTGCCCTTAAACTGAGCCTTGTATAATAAACTTTTAAGAGGACTTGTACAATATCCTGTACAATATCCTGTACAATATTTTTTCCTTTCCTTAAAGAACCGTTAAACCAGATGAAGAACCATTTAAGCATTCAGGTTGTCATTATTCAATATAGAACAATTACCTTTACCTGCTTCTGCTCCAAAGCTTAGTGCTCATCTCAACCAAATACCGTAGCTTTAATGAAGTGGAGCCCAAGTCATACATTTTTCTGTAAAAGTCATTCATTTGCAGTAACAGAATTTGAATTCTAAATTGTACAAGCCACATTTTTTCCTGCAATTTGCCCAATTCCCACCCAGGATCTAAGACCATCACACAGTGCTACCAGCAAAGGCAGGGTCTTCAGTGGAGAACTGAATGTGTTTGAATGAGAACACTAATTGTTGCCTGATGACAGACACCCATGTTAGCCAAGCCAGTGTCATGAAAGAGGGTGATGAAGGGCCATCCTACTCACTCAGAGAGAGTGAGGCCAGTTGGGCTCTCAGGGACTGGTAGCCAGCTAGTTTGACAGCTAGCTGTGGCATCACTGGGGATCGAGGATGAAGCCCATGCTTAAGCGAAAATGAAGCTTGCAAGGATTGTGCCAAGTCAGACCCACCTTTGTGAGCTTATAAGAGCTTCTAAAGTGTTGGCTGTCGTGTATTACCACCCCATTACTGCCAGTGACACTATGTGCATTTCCATGATTATTGCACGCTGTCAGGTACTGCCTCTTCGACCAATCAAATGCTTTGCTGCGTGGTGTGTTTGTGCACGAATGAGATGGATCATCTAGTATTTGCATGGCAGGGCAACCAAGCATCCACACAATGTCTGTGGTCATTCATTTTCTTTGCAATTATGTCATTTTGTTCTGCGAAACCAGGCTAACATCATGTCTACAACTGGACACCAAGGCCTTTAGACGGCTGCGCCACTTTTTATTTTGTGTGCTTCTGTAGACCAACAACGCCATAAACAGAAGGGTTCTATATAGTACTGCCAGGTGTGTCCATATTGATCATAGTGGAACCCTTTTTGTCGTTATATAGAATCATTTTTTTAAAGCTCTGTAGAGAACCATGTTCAAAAGCTTGGTTTTCCACCAATGCAAAAAAAACCCTTTAACCTCCAAATGGTTCCTTGATTTGGTTGTATATAGAATCAGTGCCTGTACTAAACTAGAACCCCTTTTTAAAGAGTGTGTGGGGGGCCTAGACAAATAAAACAAGAACCTGATCTGCTTCTGAGCTGCAGAAAATCAGCAGGAAGGAGAGATGTGTGGAGAAGCTCTGGTGAAGTCTGGCCGCCCCCACTAACAGACATCTATTATCTTTCTGCACACTGATGTACGGCGCTGGAGATGAATTGGTAGCTTACCAAAGAAAACGTGCACACAAACACACACACACACATTGTGAGGGAGGGAAAGCGAGAGCGTGTGTGTGTGACCGAGCAACAGAAGAATATGGAAGATAAGGGGTGACGAGAGCTGAGGCTTTAGATGAATTATTGAACCTCGACACTCATTTCCGTTCCTCTCGGGTTTGCCTTGTTGGAGCTTGTTGCATCAGATGAATTCCCTCTGTGATCTCTTTACCACCTCCTGTATTCCCTACATTCGATCCAGGTCTTTTTAAAACAACAGAAGTCACCACTTCATTTAATGTCACAGCTAATACACATATTTATTATTAGAAACTTATTAGAAACTTATTAGAAACGGCCACCATCCAGACTCATTGGATCAGGAACATCTGCCTACCACCTAGGTGCACTTTGCAGGTTTACAATTGCTGACCGTAGTCTGTAACCACAGGACCACTGCTGAGCAGATATTACTGGGGTGGTGGGCCATTCTCAGCACAGCAGGAGGGGAATGATATGAGAGTGATATGGGAGTGTGTGTTCTGTTGGTGTGATGGTATCAGGCGGAGCACATGGGTACTTGGGTACCGTGTTAAGTTGGAATACTGATCCACACATCTCTCTTACCTGCTGATTCTTATGAAAACACCAGCTGAACATTAAGGTTTTGATATCAGAAAATAAACAGTGGTGTCAAGTCGTGTGTAAACAGGACTGCAGAACGTGATAAATTAGCTGATTTTTGTATGACATTATTTTACACTTTGCTGTTATGATGAATGAGGGCCTTATTTTGAATGTTGTTGCTTGACTGAGAAAGCAGAGGTAGCATGGCTGGCTTTGGGATAGCTTTTTTGCTAACTAGGCTAGCTAGCTGGTATTATCAGAAGAGTGGTATTGGGTCCATAAAGAGTGGAAGTATATTTCTCTAAATTAGCATATTGGAACATTTTAGAATGGGTGTAAAGGAACAGTTGCTCATGTATCTGTTAGCTGTTCGCTCACCCAGCAGCTAGCTCATCCAACTGATTTCCCATATTTGTATAATAAAATAAATCTAAAACTATATTGCATTGCATGCTGCAAAATTTTGTGCCTCATAGAAACGAAGAAAGTAGGCCTACCACCCTAAGAAGTATGGGGGAGATTGTTTGGGGGGCCAGTTGGCTTGCTTTCCCTAGAAGCATTTCTATTGGTCCATTCATTATGACATTTTCATACATTATATACATACATAAAGAACAACTGACCAATTCAAATTATGTAAAAAAGTGAAAATCGAGATACAAATTGTATTTTTTTTTTACTTTGGAGACAAATGGACAAATGGAAAATTAAAAAAAATCGACTCCAGCATCCTCAGTCCTGGGCCTGACAGGGACTCTTTGCTTTGTGGGCATGCATGTATGTGCAGAAGTGAAGGTTGCTGTGTGCTTCCTGACTTGGAGCTGAATGTGGTACCTTGAAGGAAGGACGTTGGAGGGACACGAGGTCTCGAGGGCTTTGTGGAATCCACAATCTCACTTTCCCTCAACTAGGTCACCTTTGTCAGCAAACAGACAGCAAGGCGTAAGACAGCAGAATTAGACCGCAGTAAGGCTGCAGCTCTGACTGTAAATAAAGACTGAAGGGACCAAATGAAGACATGGTCATTAAGGTCTCGGTTAGCTCAACCTCATCACTCTTTAACCCATTCATTCCCATTCATCCCTCCCCAAGTGTATTATTCTTATGATTATTAATTCCTGTAAAATATGATTTGACGAAGCTGTGTGAATTATTTCACTAAACCAGAGTTGAATTAAGGTTCAGAAACAGGGTTGGGACTTAAACACTGGAATTGACTGAGCTAAGTTTGAGCATAGCAGATAAAATAGCATTAGCCATTACCAGCTCTGGTGTAGTACATTTCCTTTTTATTCAGGTTACATTTTAGTCAAGGAACAACTATCGCAAGATTTTTACCAATGTATCTAACAGTTTAGCATGACCATGTCGCTCGCTAACTAAGCAAGCATGCACAAGTTACTCAGGGGCAGTGGCTTAGAGCTCCGGGAAAGCTGCTGCAGTTGGGCCCTAGAGCAAGGCACTTCACCCTCTGCTCCCCGGGCACCACAGCAATGACTGCCCACCGCTCCGACCATGTCTGTGTTTGATCACTAGTGTATATGTATGTGTTCACTGCACGGATGGGTTAAAGGCAGAGGCCAAATTCCAGCTGTGTCCAATATTGTGAATATGGTTGCCTGGTTGAAGTTGTAAAGTTCGGCAAAAGATGAATTCAAATGCAGTTTGATAAATAATAAACAATAAACCTGCCGCACTGTCTGTTTTTTGTGGTTAGGCAACCGAGGAGCGGAAAGAGCTGACCAGCCTGCTAACAAACCAAAAGTTTTATCATTCTCCGCTAAATCAGCAGTTGGGTTTTCAGCTTCTTTCAAGTGGTGTCAGGTTTATTGAGTAAAACGAGTTTCCCACCAGGAAGCACCACATGAACACCTTCTGAAGTCGGACTCGTACATTTTCAGCGCAGCACGAACTGTCCAAGCTATTTCTTACATGGCCGAACAGTTCATCAGATGTAAAATATTGGTGTACAATTAGTTTTAAACAAAATCTACAATCAATGCATATTTTTTGTAGAAAAAAATTTATATAAATATATAAATGCTCAACAGTCTCCTGCCCTTACGACATGAACACAAACAAGTGGGGTCAATGAGTTTCACTTTGGAGAAACCTACCACGTGACAAAGCAACAGGGCAGCATGTACAGCCTTAACCCCTTAAGGCTTATTACACACTAAGGCATATTACTCAGCAACTTCTGTACAAACTGGTGGGGCTCGTCTGTGGTAATAGAAGTTTGTAATAACACTTTTGGCCCAACGGTGGTCCATAGGCTTTTTAAGGAGTTATTATATATTATCATAGTATATCTAGTAAGATAAACTACCTCACAATAACGTCTTCTGGGGTAGTCAGACGATAGCGGGTGCTCCTGGGTGAGTTCAAATGAAATGGGTTTAAGTGGCATTCTTGTGCAATATCTGTAAAGGATGAACTGGTTTGGCCGTTTAACTCCTTTTAAGGCCTTTCTGACACCGGTTTCTGTACATTTATGATATTAATGAGTGCAAACAGCCAATGAACTGCTAAGCTCACCAGTTAGTCAAACACTCAGTAACCGGAATGCTGGTGTCTCACTTCCCTTAATCTGTCTGGAGGGTTGCATTGCTTTTCTCTGTACACTTAGATTTGAGAGACTAGAAAAATCAGTTTTTGTTGAGCCATTTTGGTCTGGCATTTTTTTTGCTTAGTCATTTTTTAGTAGAACAGGAGGAGACGTGGTCAGGCACCTCTTAAACTGGCTCTGGAATGATCTCGAACAGACACCAACCCAGCACCGTGGAAATAACCCAAGGAAAAGGATCCAGTAGGTTCAACCCAAGATTGGTTAGAAAAAAGAACCCAGCATTTATTACAGTGTGTGAATAAGCTAAATATAATCTCCAGAAGCTATGTTTATTTTCCCTAAGATAGTGGGAAATGGCGTGATGCAGGATGTCTAATTACAGCCTAAAAGGAGTCATGGCGTTGAGTAAAAGGAGAAGTCTCCAGACAGTGGTGGAACAAGCATGTCTTCTATGCATCAGCATTTTCCATCAGCTGAGACATTTGAACTATGTCCACTTCAACTTTGTACACATTTGACAGGGATGGACTTTTCAACACAGTACAACCGAACATATGCTGCAGCTGTTAGCCAGGGTGCCAATCCTTTAAGAGAGGTGGTTGACGCCAGATCTGTTGACGCTGATTAGCAAAGTTCCCAGGTGGTCCTCTTTGGAAAAGTACACAGGCATTAGTTCTCAAAGCTATTATTTTACTCAGAACAATGTCGCTCATCAAAGGCCGAGTTAAATGGGGGTTAAATGGGGGTTATGATTTTTGTTTCTCGAGCACACTGATTGTCAAGCTTTCGGTAACGAGATCACGTTGCACTGGGTCAGTGAGAATCGTTTAGGAATCTAAGGATTAGGCCACGGCATGAATGACGATTACTGTTAATGGACACCTAGGTAGGGCTTCATCGTCTGGGCACAGAGCTGTCTTTGTGTAAAACTGAAAGCCTCAAAGAATGATGTTTATTTCTTTTAACCTTTAATAGATCGCTGTGCCGCAAAATTGAGATCCTGCTTAGAATGAATGAAGTGGTCTGGTTTTCCTAAGTAAACAAAACATAGATCGATCTCCAGGTTTGTGGTATTGATCGATGGGTCTGTGCTCTTCCTTTTGTTCTTCGCAGGCTTTGAACAGAGGGATCGCCACCGTCAAAGAGGATGCCGTGGAGATGCTGGCCAGTTATGGCTTGGCCTATTCCCTGATGAAGTTCTTCACTGGACCTATGAGCGACTTCAAGAATGTGGGGCTGGTGTTCGTCAACAGCAAGCGCGACCGGACCAAGGCAGTGCTCTGCATGGTTGCAGCTGGAACTATAGCCATCATTTTCCACACTCTGATAGGTCAGTCTCTCTTTTTTTTCCTTTCTCTGACCTTCTGTCTATCTGTCTACCCCCTCCTTTTATTTGGGTCATTTTTTTGCAGTTTAAACACCCACATTTCACATGAATAGTGTTCAATTAACCCAGAGAAAGTATTTTATATATAGTGATCGGGTCCGGACATTATAGGTCCAGACGTGTAACATACAGCCGGATATGTTCAGCGTCAGGTGTGTTCTGACAACAGGAAATGTTCTGTGTAGTTAAGGTGCAGCACGTGCAGGAGGTACGGCATGACCCGCTGTGGTATTCTCTGGAAAATAACCTGCTCTGTTAACACATGGGCTCACTCTGACGTTGCCCGTACTTTGATCCACACATTTGCCTTCACACACAGCATCTCTGGGTAATTACCAGAAAGGTTCTGCATGTATGAAAGGGGCTTAAATCAGGTGAGCTGCTGCTGGAACTAAACAAGTCCAAGTTCACAGAAAAGTCAGCCCCCAAAACTTCCAATCGACAGATCTGTGACTTTACTGACAGTCACATTCGGACACATTTGTGGATATTTGTGCATATTTATATTTATTCTAATCTTATAATGCATTTCACAGGCAAACACACAATATTTGTATATTTTTAATTTGAGACAACTGGGCTCCGAGTGGTCTGCCACTGTGATCTGAGGATCACTGGTTCGCAATTCAGGTCATGCTGCTTGCCATCAGCAGCCGGAGTCCAAGGGAGCACAACTGGCCTTGCTCTCTCTTTCCCTCTGTTTCCCTGGTGTGATGTTGCCTAGCATAGGTGTCTGTTAGATGTGTTGGAGCTGGGGAGCTCTGACTGCCTAGCAATGCTGCATCAGTGGCAGTGGCTCCAGGTGCGTCAGAGAAAATGCACTAGTCTTCACCCTCCTAGTTTTGGGGGCATTTCTAGTGATAGGGGAATTTACATAAATGGGGATTGGGTATTTGGTCTTTCAACATAGACAGAGAAAAACAGGGAAAACTAAGCTTAATGTGCTCATTGCAAACCATGTCTTTATACTTGTTTTTGTTAATAATCCAATAATAATAATAACAGTCTCTGCTCAGATTAATATTTTGAGAACATTTTTATGACATAAAATGTCTAAGACATACAGCAATACAGCAAAATCCTAACATCATGACACTTAAATACATTTTTACTATATACAATACATTGTTTTTCTAAGGTTTCAAGGAGAAATTAAAACCACAATGTTTTCACATTTAATTAAAACAACACTTCATGGTTTGGAACATTAAGTTGGTCAGTATGTTCACCCCAAAATTTGGAGGTTTTAGGTTTTACCTTCACATCATCTTGTATGCTGTTAGTACAGTAGAGTTGATCCGTACATGATTTTAGGGTTCATTTAGTTATATATAGTTGTATATGATTTAACACACTACCAGCTGACTCGCTTAACGATAACTCGCAAACCTATGCAAGCTGCAAATGTACAGTGGCATGCAAAATGTTGGGCACAAATGGTCAAAATATGTGTTACTGTGAATAGCTAAGCAAGTAAAAGATGACCTGCTTTCCAAAAAGCTAAAAGTTACAGAGCACCCATTTCTTTCATATTTTAAGTTTTCATCTTTTACAGTTTCAAAATAACAGAAAGGGCAAAGGGCTCAGAACAAAGGATTAGGCAGCCTACGCGATCAGTTCTAATGAACACCACAGTTTCTAAATGCTTTTAGCAGCCATTTCTTGTTTGGGGGATTTTTGCCCCCTCTACCTTGTAAAAGGGTACTAGTTCTATAAAATTCTTGGGTCGTCGTGCTGCTCTGCTCTTTTGAAGTTTTCACTGACCTCACCTTGACCTCCACTTTGTTACTGTTAACTGACATTTCTTAATTCCCTTACAAACTGAGAATAGCGCTACCTAAAAATGCTGTGCTATTTTCTTACAGCCTTCTCCGGCTTCGTGGGCATCAGTTATTTTAATGGTCAGAGTGCTGGGCATCCACTTATTGTTGGGAGATTGTTGAAAAAAGGTTCACTTGTTGTTTTTTTTATAAATTTGCATCACATGGCCTTTCCTAATGATGGCTGTAAACAAGCCATGGCCATAAGGAGCTAATTAAGGTGTAAGACCTTGGTAAAAGTCATCTGAGAGCAAATCCCTGTTGGGATACCCAAACTTTAGCATAGTGCTTCTTTCCTTTTTTACTCTACAATTATATTGTGCACTAATCTTGCTTAAAATGTTGAAAATAGATACTATTTTATTCAAATTTGATCTAATTGACTACACTAAAAATGAACAAATAATAAGATGCATTTCAGTATTTGGATTTTCATATATTTATATAGCAACATGCTTCTTTACCCCACCCACTAATCAGTAAAGGGATCCCAATTTTGTTCCCTTTCCTACAAATGTATTTGCTGTGGACAGAGAACTTTTTGACCCTCCCAGTGTGAATCATTTTGACCGCAGCAGTTGCGCCAGATGTGCTCAGACTTGTAATTTTCCTCTGTACACAAACCCAAGTGATAATGACTGCACAGGAACACCGCGTTCGGCTTATGGTCCCATCCGCCGTGTTGGCGCTAGGAGCTTTGCTGCCGGTTGCTATACACATGCTCAGTGTGTTCCTCTTGCATGGATGGGTCCCTGCCAAGCTGTTGTCACTTTCACATAAATAGACACCGGCATGGAGAAATGGCGTCATCTACACACTGTCATTACACGGTCATTAAGCAGTTTGTGCAAAATGCTACTGTCCTCCTACTTGGTGCACCAAAACGATCTCCGCGGTTTCGCCCCGCTTGACCAAATTGCAGAAAAGTTGTTGCAGCCGAGGTCAAAAATAGGTCGTGTTTTTACAAGGCTTAGGATGGCAACTCTCTCAAAATATGAGATGATGTTGATGATGATAGGATGAGAGCCCACGTTGTTAGAACTTGGCAGAATGCCTTCAGCTTTGCGTCCACATCCTCACCACATCTAGCCAAGGTTGTTTTCACCTTGTAGCATGTGGTTGAGACGCTCTGGGCATCACTGCTGTGCTTATACCGCAAAGCGAGATACAGTTTAACAATAAATGTGTGGATGTTCCCTGTATAAGTTACAAATCCTAGGTCCTGTCAACTGTATGAAAGACTTCAGTGAATCAATAAGTGAAACGTCTGTCAGTATGTGAGGCCGTTGAGCTTTAAATTAACTAGGACTAAAAACCTTCGACCTCAGTGATTTGATTTAGTGACGGTGCCTTCAGAAAGCTGTGCGTTATGTTATTTTGCTATGACTCGTCATGCCTTTATGATAATGCTAATTTATGCAAACCCTTTTATATGATTCAAGTCATATGTTAGCACTATGCTAGCAAATAAAAAGCAGACATAGCATTTTTGGCTGTTCTAGATAAAATAGAACACTTAAAGCCTGTGAGAGACATGAACACATGATGGATCTGAAGCATCTAACAGATATTTACATGCATTTTACTTTGTATATAGCAGTTTAACAGTGACCCTTTCAGTAAAGCTGAACCTAGAAATTCAGATGACACTTTGGGTATTGTCTGATTGTCTGATTTCTCTGGTATTTCTCTGTTATTGGCTATATCTGTTGGTAATTAACCTGACATGTTAGGCCCTCAGTTCTACTACTAAAATCTCTTAACAGTGGGCTAGCTCACTTGGCTTTATCTACTCTACAGAGAAAAAATAGATGGAAAAAGGCTTATATGGAATAGAAATATGACATAAATGAAGATGAAATACAGTGAAACCAGACTGCAAAAACAAGCTGTCTGGCTGTTTTTTGAGCTGAAAGATGTTAAAAGAACTGTACAGGGCTAGGATCGTAAATCAGTAATACACTAAAAAAAAGGCTGCCTTGTCAATTTTAAGTAATGTGATCTACTGTGGCTCTCTGTGGTCTCGATATGGCTTCGACTTGCACCTTCACATCCTATGTCTTCGCTATCTGTGTCCGTCGTTTTAGGTTAAAAGATGTCTGCAGAGTTTTGTGATTGTGGTATGTTAGCTATATGCTAACAAAAAAAAACATGTTTTGCTGTTCTAGATAAAATGGAACATTTCAAAGCCTGTAAAAGACCATGCATGATTGATCTGAAGCATCTAAAATATATTCACATGTGTTTTACTTTGTAAGTAGCAGTTTCAGTGACCCCTTCAGTAAAGTTCCTGCCACTGTTTTCCTGGTTACGCATATTTGTACTTTGTTTTAAAGTACCTAGAAATTCAGATGACACTTTGGCTATTGAAACATGATTGGCTGATTTTAATGACACTTAAAAACAATTCTAAAGCAGCGGCTGCAGGAAAATGTATGTAGCAGATACCCAGAAAGGCCCAGGGTTTCCCATTGGTGCTTATTCTACTGTACTGGATATAGTTAGTTATTTTATAGTCTAAAGTAACTTTTTAATACAGTTAACTTCGATGTTTTACTCAAAATATAAGTATATAATATAAAAGTATTGATGGTGAACTCTTTATATAATAAATATAACTTTTTAATATAATAAATAGAACAAAATAAATTTGAACAATCCAGAGTTTGTGCAGTTAAATTCACCTTTGAAGCATGTTTATTTTATTACATTTATTTTTGAATATTTAACTTTTTTTACATTCCTAACTGTAAAACCATTGCTTTTGCTGTCCCCTTTCTCCCCTGACTCAGCCTACACAGACCTGGGCTACTACATCATCAACAAGCTGCACCATGTGGACGAGTCCGTGGGCAATAAGACCAGGAAGGCTTTCCTCTACCTGGCTGCGTTTCCCCTGCTGGACGCCATGGTGAGCCACATCTCTGATCAAACACGTTGAATGCTACTATCTCTGATCTGTCCTCTCCAATAGCGGTCAGAGCTGGCTAGGCTGTCGGGGACAGATGGAGCGCGTACTGTATGTGCGTTTGTGAGCGTGTGTGCGTACGTCTGTGTGCGCAGGCCTGTGTGGTTGTACATTATGCAGCCAATGCCAGTCCTCAGCGCCTGTTCAAATCTGGAAGACTATCAGTCTTCCTCTGGGGAGGAAACTCAATCCGCACTGAGAGCCATTTGGTGTCGCTTCCGAACGGCACAGTGCGTCCATAAGGCCATGGTACAGTAGGTCAGGATTACTCCTCGGTAATACATCTACAAGATCCTGTTTGATGGCCAGTGTAATTGCCCTTGACTTGTGAACCATTTTATCTGAGCTTATGTGTGTGTGTGTGTGTGTGTGTGTTCCCAGGCATGGACCCATGCTGGAATCCTATTAAAGCACAAGCACAGCTTTCTTGTTGGCTGTGCCTCTATCTCTGATGTCATAGCGCAGGTAAGGCACATGTCTGCATAAGTACATCTGAACATATGAAGTGTTTATCTAATCTCCTACATGCTGAGCCTTGCCAGCAAAGCCTGCATTTATGTAATGAAGACAGGGCCACTGTTCACACTTTCTGTGGCTGAATATATATATATATATATATATATATATATATATATATATATATATGTGTGTAATAGGGGTGGGAATCATGATTACTTGGATTATGATTCAAAGAGCTGCAATTCCATGATAAAACAATTGTCGATGCCTCTTTTTTTTCTGTACAGGATTTCTTTTCTCTCGCTGTGTGACTCTGCTAGGTACTTTTAAAGCAAAGTATTCACAACACATCCATAATGATTTATTTTATTAATAAAACAAATGGAAGAGATGTGGCAAGTCAACTGGTAGGTTGCTAAGGAGCTAGCTAATGAAAACTAAGTAATATGTCTTACCCTTGCTAAAAGCCTTGACAACTTGAGCACTCACTGAGAGACCAGGTTTAGCATTTGGACATAGCATTTCACATGTAGGAATTCACCCAGTTCAGCAGCAGCAGCAGCAACCATGTTAGATGTGTTATCAGTAACAACAACTGAATCTTTCTTGGTGATCTGCCGTCCCTCTGCTACAGCCTTTAACAGCTCCGCCATATCTGCACCCGTGTGGCTCTCCCCTCATTCACTGCTCTTGTCTGGAGCACATGAGATGCTAGCTGGCACTCATCTGTGATAAAATATACAGTTACAATGACAAGATTCCATGGTAATGGATGACCACACATCACGTGTTACAGATATCTTACCCGTGTCCATCAGTGATCTATGACTTCGATTTTGGTCTCATTGTAGAGTGTGGGGATCACTCTGTCAGTCAAATATCTTTGGGCTGGGACGCTGCTGTGTCTGAGCTCCAGAGTGCGCAACAGTGCGAAAGTCCTGGTTTTCAGCGACTGAATACAGATGCAAATAAATAAAAATTTGTAATTTGCTTCGTTGTAATTCGCTCACTTTTTGAGTTGGGAGGAGGCTTTGACATCACTTGCTTGATGGTCCTTTGGTTGGCAGCAACGGACAGCACCTGGTTATAGTTGCTTCCATACACTAGCTTATAATGCAGAGAGCTCTCAGTCATTTTTCTTGCTTATTCATCTTGTGTCTCTGTTATGCACACGCCCGGCTCCGCTTCTGTAGTTCAGAGTTTGGCCTTTTGCGCTCTGTCAGCATTACGTTATCAATGAACATTTTTTTTTAATATTTGTGAATCGATTCAGAGTTGCTGATTGTAAAGATCTCTGTCTTTATTACTGGAGGATTTTTGAGTTTATTTTTAAGATAAGATAAGAGATAAGATAGTCCTTTATTAGTCCCGCAGTGGGGAAATTCACAGTGTAACAGCAGAAAGGGATAGCAGGACACTCAGTTACAAAAATTTAGATAAATAAATAATTTACACTATATACACACAATATAGATAAGAATTAAAAAAGCAATAAACAATATTATTTACAGCAAAAGACTCTTAATTGCACATGGGGGTGGGATATTGCACATAGTATTCCCTGAACATGAACATGTGTGTGTAGTTAAGTGTGTGTGTATGTGGTCCGCTGGGAGCAGTGCTGGTTGTGTAGTCTGACGGCAGCAGGAAGGAAGGACCTGCGATACCGCTCCTTCACACACTTGGGGTGAAGCAGCCTGTCGCTAAAGGAGCTGCCCAGTGCTGCCAGAGTCTCATGCATGGGGTGGGAGCTGTTCTCCAGCATGGATGCCAGCTTGGTTGTCATCCTCCTGTCTCCCACCACCTGCACTGGGTCTAAGAAGCACCCCAGGACAGAGCCGGCCCTCTTTATGAGTTTGTCCAGTCTCTTCTTATCTGCCGTCGAGATGCTACTGCCCCAGCAGACCACTCCATAAAAGATGGCAGATGCCACCACTGTGTCGAAGAACGTCCTCAGGAGCGCTCCCTGCACTCCAAAGGACCTCAATCTCCTCAGCAGGTAGAGTCTGCTCTGGCCTTTCTTGTAGAGAGCTGCAGTGTTGACTGACCAGTCCAGTTTGTTGTTCAGATGAACACCCAGGTATTTATAAGAGTCCACACTCTCGATGTTCATACCGCGGATGTTCACTGATGGAGGGGGGTGTCTGCACCTGCGGAAATCCACCACCAGTTCTTTGGTTTTTCCAGCGTTTATCTGCAGATGGTTCTGCAGACACCAGTCCACAAAGTCCTGAATAAGTTCTCTGTACTCGCTGTCCTCCTCATTGGATATGAGGCAGACGATCGCTGAGTCATCAGAGAACTTCTGGAGGTGACAGGTCGGTGAGCTGTACATGAAGTCAGCAGTGTACAGGGTGAAGAGGAACGGTGCCAAGACCGTTCCTTGAGGGGCTCCTGTGCTGCTGACCACCAAGTCAGAGACACAGTCCCGTGCCCTCACATACTGTGGTCGGTTGGTGAGGTAGTCCAGTATCCAGTTCGACAGGTGACTGTCCACTCCACAATGTCCCAACTTGTCCTTTAGAAGCCCTGGCTGTATGGTGTTAAAAGCACTGGAGAAATCGGAGAAGGTGATCCTCACAGTGCTGCCGGGCTTCTCCAGGTGAGAAAGAGCTCTGTGTAGAAGATAGATGACAGCATCATCCACCCCGACACCAGGCTGGTAGGCGAACTGAAGAGGGTCCATGGATGGGCTCACCAGAGGGCGGATGTGGTTGAGGACCAGCCTCTCCAGTGACTTCATCAGATGGGAAGTCAGTGCCACCGGCCTGTAGCTGTTTAGGTCCTTTGGGTGCTGTGTTTTGGGCACAGGTACCACACAAGATGTTTTCCACAGCTGTGGTACTCTTCCCAGTTTCAGGCTCAGGTTGAACATATGCTCAACTACCCTGCACAGCTGATCAGCGCAGGACTTGAGGAGCCTGGCACTGATTCCATCAGGACCTGTAGCTTTCTTAGGCTTGATCTTCCTCAGCTCATTTCTCACCTGGGTTGTTGTGAAGGACAGGTTGGAGCAGGGGGGCTGGGTGCTGGAATGTGTGAATGGGTGGTTGATGCTGCCAGACGATGAGCCATTAGGGGATGATGATGGTGATGATTGTGAGCCAGAAGTTCTGAGAGAAGAAGAAGAATGGGTTTTCTTTCAGTCATGAATGAATCGTGCAGGAATTATTATATTATTAATGAATAATTACCACACTTTTTTCCTCCCTGATCTTCAAGTGTCTGACCAATAGGAACTCTGCCTAACACACCATCTCTATAGTCACCTTTGAATTGTGATATTTACAATTCAGATTTTTTAGGCAGTGCTTTGTGTCAGATGCCGTAAGCTTGAATTTACTGGCATTAGCATGTAAAATGGTTTTACTGTAATGTACTATAAATATGAAATACAGATATGTATTGTATATATATGACAGAAATCTCTCTAATCTCTCTAATCTCTAAATCTCTCTCTCTCTCTCTCTCTCTCTCTCTGTCTCTCTCTCTGTAGATTGTTTTTGTGGCTATCTTGCTGCACAGTCATCTGGAGTGTGTGGAACCTCTGTTGATTCCCATCCTGTCTCTCTACATGGGAGCTCTGGTGCGTTTCACCATCGTGGGTCTGGGCTACTATCGAAACATTCATGACAACATCCCAGACTCCAGTGGCCCTGAGGTGGGGGTATGTATCGCTTCACCTTATTAATACTCCCACTGTTCCATGTAAAGGGACCACGTTCTACAGGAGTTCAGGGTGTTCTTCCTGTGTTCGTGTGAGATCCACATCTTAGGTGTAAGGTGAATGGGGGGGGGGTGTGATAGCATGTGATGGACTGGTATACCCCTGGTGGTACCCTATGGTGGTATTACCTGCCTTGCTGTTACAGGTTAGGCTGCAGATCTACCGTCACCAAGATCAGGAAGACGTTGATAACAAGATGAAGAAATTGTCATAATTTGCCTTTGTCTTATTTACATTTGTTTCTAAAG
Source organism: Salminus brasiliensis (assembly GCF_030463535.1). Classification (NCBI taxonomy): domain Eukaryota; kingdom Metazoa; phylum Chordata; class Actinopteri; order Characiformes; family Bryconidae; genus Salminus; species Salminus brasiliensis. The sequence goes on from NC_132886.1 coordinate 29,630,833, forward strand.
GGAACTAATTCATTTAGAAATCTAACGAAACGTGATTTGTCCAGACGTTTGTGTACGTATTAGGGGTGCAACACTATATATAATCTAGTGATATTATGATTCGAATAATCTATTGATTATTGAAATGAATAATCCATAAACCTAACCTGGATTATGAGTCCCTCAGTTACCGAATAACTCTTATGTAGCTTTCAGGCAGGCAGGCAGGCAAGACTTGACAGCGAGCCATCCAAATGACCAAAGAACGTCAAACTAACTGAGGCTCAGATCACACTCATTTAGAGGATAAAACCTCATATTTGAGAGCCCAAAGTCGAGTGAATGGTCTTAGAAGTGTTTTCTACTGTTTTCAGGCACATTTCACGCAGTGGGCTTGTTTTTCCTCCCACCGGTTTCAGTGCCTGGATTCCAGTTGTTTCTGCAAATTGCAGCAAGCCATTCGTTTTCCTTCTCTTGAGATTGGGCCATTCTGTAAAAGGATCTCTCAGAATTCCTGCTGAATCTGTTTATACGGTCAATTGCACAACAGCTCTTTCTCGTTTTTGTGTTTTAGCGGCACTAATGTTAAACGCTAACGCTGCCACTGCGTGTCTCAAACTCAGTCTGCACATTTTTTGTGCTTTGCGTAATCACTAACGCACCTGATTAAGATCCCTGACTGGAACAGTTGTTTTAGAGCAGGAGAAATAACACAAACATGCTGAGCTCGTGGACTAAATGAGCAGGCATGGGATCCACTGCAGCAGCACCTGATCAGAGATTGTAGAGAGTCATTAAAGAGCTTGACGCAAATGTACACCAGCAGTTACTGTGTTGGTCTTGGAAAGAGGAAGCCTGAATCAAATGATGCAAATTGGTTATTTTATGTGGCATGTTCTTTAACCTGTTGTTCCATTCTTGTGCTGAATCACCGAGTGTGTGTGTGTGTGTGTGTTGGCTTTAGGGTGATGCCACTATCAAAAAGATGCTGAATTTCTGGTGGCCCCTGGCCCTCATCCTGGCTACGCAGCGCATCAGCCGACCCATCGTCAACCTGTTTGTGTCCCGTGACCTGAAGGGAAGCTCTTCCGCCACTGAGGTCAGTGAATTCCACCACACTAACCACAGCTCCGCAAACATTACACAGCACTCCTCACGACTGCGCTTCTGCATGATCTCAGTAAATCAGTTCGATAAATATTCATTTATCGTGAAGCCTCACAGTGTTAATACCTAACACAGTGCCCTTACACAACCCCTCGCTTCTCTGTTTATTTGCCTCCGATATTTTTATGGTCAACAGCTCTTGTAAATGTTTGAACATTACACACCCAAGATCATCTCTCTTGTGTTCAGGGCTGAGAGTATGCTGAACCTGTGCTAAAGCTCTGCTGTGACGATCACAGAGACAGATTTTCTGATTATCACGCTCCGATTTGTTTACATAACCGAACTGAGCTGTACTGCAGTGTTTCATGCAGAGGCAGCATGTGCTTAAAGCTGTTGTTCAGTGTAAAATCAAATCAACACACTTTTCCCCCTTAGTCCAAACATACTTGCTCAGCCAAGGCGTGTTTGCTGCTTTAGTTTTACACTGGAGCTTCAAGGCTAGCGCTGCTTAACCCTCTAGACCCCACAGCGGCCTCTCTGCATTTCACTGAGGAGATTTTCCATTTTAGATATATTGATATATTCTACTTTTATATTTTTATGGAACATTTATAGCTGAGAAAGGCTGAGATATACTGTTCAGGCAGCCTGTTTAGCAGATGAAGAAGTAAAGGATCCTGGCAAGATTTCTGCTGACCTATGCCCTATTTGGACAGGGTTATTTTTTACATGGGCAAAGTGGAGGAATGTAATTATTACTGGTGTATTTCAGTGAGCATAGTCTCGTCTGAATCTGCCAGGTCAGTCGTTTTTACACATCAGTAAAGATTCCAGCACCTTTTTCCTTCTGTAAACCGACTGAAGGTTATATTAGTCCCATGCTGATTTGCATGTTGGTAGTTATTCTATATTCTACTTCCTGTGGGAAAGGTTTTCTCAAATTTAGAGCTGCTCGAGCAGATGTTTAGTCGTATATGTGTAGCAGGGTGAAAGTAAATGAAACCTGTAACCTTCAGCACAAATCAGGCAGGATGTACAAGTCTGTGGCATATGTGGAAAACCAAGTGTTGTACAAAGCAACATTCCAGACCTGAACATTTTCCAAAGCACTTCTGAGAGGAGTCATGCTCCTGGTAGCTGTAGTAAAAGTTTAGTCTCCTGCACTTCCTAGACGTTTTTTTTCTTTTGGTGCAATATTTATATATACATTTATACTGAGATTTCTTATACCATAAGAATCAGGCATGAGCATCCCTTCAGAATAGTGCTCAAGACAGCACTCATGATACCGAAGTTAGTTAGAAATCTTTCTTTAGTGATGTGTTGTCATTTTATTTTAGCTGGTTTGCTGACCAGGTTCATTTTCTGCCACCAGTGAATCGGTATTAATAACTGAATTTGATATTTCAGTGTGTTATTCAGTTAATCTTTGGTCATACAGTGTCAGAAACAAGATAAGCAGGTCTGTTTGGGATTATTTAGGCCAGTGTGTTTGACCAGTTTTCTGTTTTAGTCCGGGTTTTCACCATCTATGCTCATTTGTTTCCATTCATCATGTGTGTTTGAGGACATGTGCTCTGTGTTAATGTTCTGTCCGTCCTATCTATCTCCGCCCTCACCCCGCCTACTCCTTAGTGTTTTCAGCTGTTCCATGTCTCTGTCCCTGCCAGGTATTTCTCATTTCGTCTGTGATATATAGAGTCCTGTGTTTGTGTTGGTCGTTTCTGATGTCGTCTAATGAATTTTCTTCCCCATTGTCTTTGTTTCTGTGAGATCAACTCAGCCTTGTACTGTCTGCATGCATATCACTGGTCCGTCTGTGTCTACATAGTTCCCTTGCGTTTACGCCTAGTTTCCCTTTCGCAATTGGTGACAGTTTAACACTGTTGCTAACTGCTGTCTATATGCCTCCATTACTTACTGCAAAAGTTTATTAATCATAAACTAAAATTTGAACGTTTAATGTGAGCACTTGTACTCATGTCTAAAAACAGCTGATAGGAAAAGAGAAACCGAGATGATGACTTGTGAGCATGGAAACTACCAGCATAGTTGGTTAGCTTGTGTACGTTAGCCTGGTCCAGTTTTCTGTTCATAAATAAAGTGACCTGCCCTGAAATGGCAGAACTAGCTACCATTAAGTAGAGAGAAAAGTTGGCCTACTGACCTGTTTTCCAGGTTTACATCAGTCATGAATGCGCTAAAGTCTGCTTTCTCACCTGCTAGTATGTTAGTAAGTTTGTTTGCTTGTTTATTTGATGTTTTCCAGGTCAGAACATTATTTTCTTGCATCATGGATCTGTGGTCATTATTGGCTGATCTGACCTGCTGTATCTCCTATTCAGCGTGTCGTTTCGTTTACACACAGTCTTCGACACACCTAGAAAAGAAAATTTGTGCAAATTTGCTTTCTGCAGAATGGCTTTGAACTGTGCGCGCAGCCTAGCCAAGTACCATTTATGCATTTATGACTGCCAGATTATGAGGCTTGATTGCGACTTTGTTCCAGGTTATAAGGCTTTCGATTTTGCGCCTGCAATAATCACACGACCTTAATGACCCGATGCAAGCTACTGTGCCAGATGGCTGCCATGTGCATGTTTATTTCCAAATTTTGTAATGGCTCTCAAGGGAGGTTCCTCTGGCCATGCAGGTCTAAATGAGCTGAAATGCTGATATTCAGTTAATAAAGTGCCTTTTACCTCTCACCTTTTGTGCCAACATATTTCACATCAGATGTGTTGAGATGTTTGTATTTATTTCTTTTTAGGCAGTCGCGGTGCTGACAGCTACGTACCCTGTAGGTCACATGCCATACGGGTGGCTAACTGAACTCCGGGCAGTCTACCCTGCGTTTGACAAGGTAAAGCTCAATTTGTTAGGGTGTTACATGTTTTATTCAGCTTCTGAAAGAAGCCAGGGGAGGGTACAAAGTACAAGACGCAGTGTAGTCTGTAAACCCCCAGGGTTTTGTACTTGCAGAGTAGGTAAGGGTGGCCAACATGACAGTTGTTCAACCACATGCAATATTTCCCCACACATAGGCTACAGATGAGCATACCCCGCTTATATGGAGATAGGTGTCTTCGTGCCACTACAACAACACCCTCTACAAGACCTCTAAAGGTGTTAGCATCAGATCCTTTAACTCCTGTCAGTTGCAAGTTGGCATGAATCTAATATGGTTTCAGTGCATCCCACAGATGAATGGGGCATGTCCCATAACTATCAATAAGCATTTCTGAGACTTGTGCCACAGTAACCTTTCTGTCGGTTCTGCCCATGTGGCATAGCTATTTGTTGTCTTCATACATCAAAGAGTTTTGGGTGCCCAACACACCGTGTCATGGGGTTTTGATTTGTCCCTGTTTAGGACCACTGTCTGTAGTTACTAGTTACCCACCATAAGCTTTGTCATTTTGGAGATGCTCCAACCCCTGGCCAAAACAGTTTGGTCCTTCTCAGAGTCACTCAGGCCCTCAAGTCTGACCATTTCTCCTGAATCTAACATGTCAACTACGAGAACAAGTTATATATATATCCCAGATATATACACGTTATATATGTCCTAGACCTTGATATGGCTGTTGGTGCAGCGGTATTCCCATCAGCTGTGAGTGGTCTTACTGTTTTTTGCTTATTTGTGTATATTTTATTTTATATCGTCTTGAATAAACAAGTGCGCACAGTGTCATTGATGCAAAGTGTTTATATGTTTATGTCTCAGCGAGGTCAAAAGAGTTCACTCTGCACTCTTTGGGATCCAACGAACAATCCTTCTGAGTAGGTGGAGAAATTTGTTTTAGCAAGAGCATACACCACACAGCGCTCCGGTTTACCATAAAACCCAGTCAGGGCTGTGTGTAAAGTATAATTTCCCAGCCTCCACCTCTGCAGTAGACCTGCTTCTTTTGTTGGCACCAGCATGTCTATGACGCTCCCCTGCCATTTGACAGTGTGTAATGTTTACAGGTAAACAGAAAGGAGGAGAGTCCAACAGGGTGGAACAGAGGCCTGAGGGCCTACTACCCCTTCACACTGTGAACGTACACTGATCTCTGTGCGACAGCACTGGATCGCTGACTTAGTGGTGCTCCTTCTACAACAACGTGTACACACAGTGAGTCAGCACATGGCAGAGTAATGAGGAGGGAGGAATTTGAGGAATACACTGGAAGGGGTCACAGCCTACACTCCACTTTTAACCCCAGCAATGAAATGTAATTTAGTGTTTTTCCGTAAATGAAAAAGCCTTTGTGTCTTAAAATTGAACATTTTACTTTACTCACACAGCTTGCTGCAGGTTAGGAGTTGCATTAAACATTCATTTCCATGCAGCAGTTTCACCAGACAGTTCAAAATAAGTCTAGCAGAGTCAGATTTTGAAATCATGGTATCAAGCAATGTTGTTTTCTTTCAAAATTATAAAGCTGTAGAATCTAAAAGTAGGCAGACTTCAGACTTCTGAAGCACTCCACAACCACGATACAGCAAACGTCACAACATGCAGTGTGAGTGTATGCTGTTTCAGACTAGATTTGTTTCAGGATTGGCTCAGAGATGCTCTTCTTTTTCCTCTGATATCCGATCCTGCATTTTCGTCTAATATCGGCCCAAAACAGATCAGCCATCTCTACCATCTACCAGCAAGATTATCAGCTAATGTGTTCAATCATTTTTCTCAGCAACCATGTTCACATAAGCATTAGCACAGCATGGTTGTGAGGATTTGGTTGCGTTCAGCAACAAGAGCATTACAGAGACCAGGATGTTGGATAATCACCACCTCACCCCTGCTGGGGGGCTTCATCCCCCTCTTGTCTACACCTGGCATTAGGCATGGTGCCAATAGGTTCATGTTCATCTGCTCCAGAGGATCCTATTTTGTTGGCAGTACATCTCTATAGGAACTAGACAAGCTGTGTGTATGCATTTGCACATCTCTGTCAGCGACAGGTGTCACTTAAAGAAGCTAAATGCATTCATTAGAAGGGGTGTCCACAAACATTTGTCCATATAGTGTAACTAATTACTAGCAGTTTACTAAGAATTGTTTTTAATTTCTTCTTGAGAAAAGTACATTCGGGATGTGTGTTTAAACTGCTGAACTGTTCCCAGCTCTGCTCTTATAATGACTGATCCCATTGTTGTCGTAAACAAATTAAATTTATGAAAAGAAATAAATAAAAATAAATAAATACATCTATCAAAGAAATAAATTTGTGTTCTTGTAAATGAAACAGATCTTTGTGTAAGTTGCATAAGTGGATTTTAAGCTGAACATTCTTCTCAAGAGTGGTTAGTGAATGAGGTCCAGTGTTACTCACAAACCATCCATCAACCAGGACAATTGCTTTTGTGCCTTTTAGCTCAATAAAAATCTGCCCACTAGAGGAGTTCTTGTGTATGCGTATGTGTATGCATGTGTTAATGTTGCTCACTGTTCAGTGGATCAGCGTGTAGAATTCAACATTGTTTGCTTCTGTATTTTCTTTCAATGTATAAAACAAGGATGACGCCGCCCTTATTGTTGGATGCACTGTGCTAGTTTCTGAGCAAATGCACCAACTCGTTCAGAACACTGTTTGTGATTGGCTGGTGCTTACTGTTGGTTGCTTTAATGGGAACAGTGATGAAAAATTATGTTATAAAATAACAAAATAAATTGAAAGGTTTTCACGTGTCTTTGACAAGTCTTCGCAGCCCTCCACTACCCTGTCTCCCCCTTTAACTCATCTCTCATTCCTGGCTTGGGGACTGGCTTCCCACCACAAGCAGAAGCCGCCTGAACTTCAGCCCAAAGTTTCCAGAGTTCTCTTTAATCTCCTCCCAAATCATCACATGCTGATGGCATGGGCTGAACCTGGAATGTGAAATATAGTCCTAGTCATGTGATTGCTGGTCAAAAAGGTTAAGCCGTAAGCTTTCAGAAAGGTTGGATGGCATAAAAGAGACATTTTAAAGAAATATAAAGAAATTATATTTAAATTCAGTCAGGAGGACTCCCTTCTCAACCGTCTAAGAGACTGTCCTGTGCTTGATCTTTCTATCCATAATGTGTGTATTGGAATCAGTTCATCCGTAATGATACTGTTTGATGTGATCACATGGTGTGTTATTAGCGATTTGATTGGATGTTTCCTGAAGGGTATCTCACAAAATTGTTTTGGTTGCAACTGTCATAGCAGAGAATCCTTTCAAGTGAATTGCAGAAGGGCTGTAGTCTTCAAGTCTTTCAATGATGTTATACGTGTCTAGAGTTGCTGTTTTCTTTCTAGTGATGTTGTTATTTTAATTCCTCTAATTGTTTGCTTTCCAGAACAACCCAAGCAACAAGCTGGTTAGCACTGGCACGACGGTTACCAAGTCCCACATCAAGCGATTCACGTTTGTTTGTCTGGCTCTATCCATCACAGTAAGTAAGCTCCCCCATCCCCACCTTCACCCTTATGCTTACCTTCACCCTTATGCTTACCCTTACCCTCATCGTTCTGTCTATGAAGGGATGATCTCATCTGCTCAAAGGAAGCAAACCCCTTTAGCTGTATAGCATTAGCACCATTCTCTCTGACTCGTCATGTTTTCCTTGCAACATTGGCTCTTTATTTTTTCTCGTCTGTTTGCGTTTAATAGGGGTTTGGTAACGGGAAAGACTGAAGGAGATCACTGCTTTCTCCTGATGTTTTTACTCCATGCAGTGGCTTTGCTTGTGATCTATGAAGCTTTCATAATCTTAAGTGAAGAGACAGAAACTACGACTAATTCAAGGGCCTTATTGACAGCTCAAGGGTCACAGTCTTCTGGTGTTCAGAACATATAGAAGATCCACTTATTTAGCATACACAGCATTGTGGTTGTCTTTCTTTAGCCTCAACGGCAGACTAACAAGTAAACATAACGTATCATGTTAATGATGTTTCCGCATTCATAGTGTGTTATCCTCAACATACACATGTAGTGCAGAACAGGGGAGTACCACCTGGGTCAGTCATGGGCCAGCTCTTTTAGTTTTCTCAAGTCTAAGTACTTTAACTAGCAGATCAGTCACAAAGACTTGTCTAAGCAGTAAGGAGAGGTCTTGCTCTCTCAAGGGTGGGTTGATGGTACTACTTCCCCACATCACTCCTAGTGTAATGTTGGCCAGCATAGGCTGCTGTTGTATCAAAACTGGGGAGCCGCACATTCCTCTGAGCATGCACAGTGGTGAAAACAAAGGATCGAAGCTGGATCAGGCCTAAAATCACGGATACCTGATGCCTTAAAAAGGCTGAAACATAATAAATGCTGCCTACTCAGACAGGATTCTGATTCGAGGGTTAGTAATCTAGCCTTCTACTTCTATGGGTGAAAATGCTAATGGCTAATGACGGCATAGCTAAATGCTCATATCCAGCAGCGAGCTGTCGATTATTGTTGCCTTTGTGATTTGATTGCATAGACCTTAATCACCACACTTTCTTCTGAGATGACGTGGACAGCAATGCAGTCAGCTAGATACCTCCACTTTTGGACACAACCATTATCTGCCCTGATCAGGACATTCCCTACGTAAATAGAGGTGCGGTGAGTTTTGAGTATGTGATCGTTTACACCTGGCGTTCATGCCTGCTGTGCATTTTTGGTGTAAACACCCCCAAGACACATTGGGGCCCAGAGACCAGAGTTGATGGTACTACTTCCCCACATCACTCCTAGTGTGATGTTGGCCAGCATAAGCTGCTGTTGTATCAAAACTGGGGAGCCGCACTTTCCTCTGAGCATGCTGGCTACCTAACGAAGCTGCTAGTCTTCACCTTTCTAGTGTTGAGAGCACTGCTTGTGTTCGCATGAACAGGGATTGGGGGGTTGGGTAACTGGCCTTCCAAATAAGGGAGAAAATGGGCTAAAAATTTTAAATAAATTATTAAAAAAAATACAATAATGTATTTTTAACCCAGATGAAAGAGCTTTCATTTCTCTATCATTACTACATTACTGCATACTACTTTCATTTCTCTTTGGGACTGCTGGCCATGGAAGTCTGTGGTTTCAGATCCATCTCAGTCCACCTCAGAACTTGGTCTTAGTGAACTGATCTTAGTTCATCCTGACTGTGTTTATACCTAAACTTGTATAAAATATAACCTCATTACCAAAAATCACGTTGAAGATCATAAAAGGATTATCTGCTTGGTTTCTGTGTGTGTGAGAGACAGACAGACAGACGGAATCAAAAATACATGCATCTTATGCCAATTCTCGGAGCAGAGATGTGGCCAGATTGAGGCCTGTGAGCACACTTTTATGGGTGGAGCAGAGTATTCTGACTGCCAGCCCAAGAGCTTTTAGAGTCAAACTAAATGATTCATCACAGCTCTCTGCCTCAGAAGTTGTCATACTCCTAGGATTCTCTCTCTGACCTAGTTAAAACACTGGATGCTGCTGGCCTGGTCCAGTGCTGTATCAATTCTCTCCCTCTCTTTCTCTCTCCCTTAATTATGGCAAACGAATTGAGTCAAATAGTGTAGATTCTAACCTCTATACCATGTTTCATTTTTATTTGGATTTTATGGAGTATTATTTTTTTATTTTGTTTATATACAGCTCAGGAAAAAGTGAAGAGACAACATACATTTTTTTCAGACATTTGCATCTCTATGTGTCTGGCAGCCAGTTTATTCCAGGCATTTCATCAAACAAAGCTGAGTTACCTGAATTTGCAATCTATGAATGGCATAAAGTCACCCAACAGCAATGTGAAAGACTAGTGGAGAGCCTGCCAAGACATGAAATCTGTGATTGGCAGTCAAGCTTATTTCACCATAGTGATATTTTAATACTCTTCAAGTTCAAATATTAGTACTGTGTTGTTTAAATTATTATAATCATTGCTTTGCATTATTTGAGCAGATGTTTTTGAGCAGTTCTCATTACTGCAAATAAATGCTCTAAATAGCAATATTGTGTTTGGAATTTATGGGAAATGTTGTCTATGGTTTATGAAATACAACATAAATTTCCCTAAACACATTAAAACAGAGAAATTGATAATATAGGGTGGTATCTTTTTTTCTGGAGAGATTTTTGCCATCAAACCGTTGTTTGGTTGTATTTTTTTGTGTATGTAATAGTATTGTATAGTGTGTTTAAAATATATATATATATATATATATATATATATATATATATATATATATATATATATATATATATATATATATTATTAAAACAAATATATATATATATATATATATATATATATATATATTTGTTTTAATAATATATATATATATATAATATACTATATTCCAGTCTGACCATAACCTTCCCTGGCCTTTCGGCTCCCAGTTCATTTAAAACACTGCACGTTGTGTGTATGTAGTGGTTAACACTGTGGACTGGTGTCTGTTGTTGTTTATCAACTACTGATGTGAAATAACTGTTGGATAGTGGGTGAATGTGCTGTGATTTGGGTGTTGCGTGATGTGACCTCAAATCAGTATCATGATTAATTGAACATTTGACCTTGATTATGATGAATGAACGGCTATTTAAGCTGCTAGAGCTGCTCAGTTGGTTTGGCGTTTGCATTCTCTTCCATGTTACCTCCATGTAGACATTGTGGGAGTGAATTTAAACCGCCACGGTCAAAAAAACAGGAAAACCGTGAAGAAGAAGCAAGACTACACCGGTTTTGTTGTCTCCTGAAACACCCCTCACTGCAGCAGGCTGTGAATAATGTCCTCTAATGGCACATACAAGACGCTACAAGGCTCTTTACTATTACACAGTGGTGAAAACAAAGGATCGAAGCTGGATCAGGCCTAAAATCACTGATACCTGATGCCTTAAAAAGGCTGAAACATAAAACATGCTGCCTACTCAGACAGGATTCTAAGGCAGGAAGTTACCCAGTCATGTCTGATTTGAGGGTTAGTAATCTAGTAATCTAGCCTTCTACTTCTATGGGTGAAAATGCTAATGGCTAATGACAACACAGCTAAATGCTCATATCCAGCTGCGAGCTGTCGATTATTGTTGCCTTTGTGATTTGATTGCATAGACCTTAATCACCACACTTTCTTCTGAGAAGTCAGCTAGATACCTCCACTTTTGGACACAACCATTATCTGCCCTGATCAGGACATTCCCTACGTAAATAGGGAATAGAGGTGCGGTTTAGTTTCCCGACTTGAGTCTTGAGTTTTGAGTATGTGATCGTTTACACCTGGCGTTCACACCTGCCGTGCATTTTTGCACACAAGACACATTGGGGCCCAGAGACCAAGTGTAAACGGATGCAGCTAGGCAAACTGAAGTACAGAGTCCGGGAGCTTCAGCTAAGCCTGCAGGGTGATTAGCATCAGATAGGAGCAGAGCTTAGAGGGACTTGGCAATGTTCTGACATGTCCCAGAGTAGACACAGAAGGGCTGGCTGAGAAAAGTCTGAACTTAAACCAATAGGGGGACGAGACACTATCTGCATTCCAAAGCCTAGGCCGAAGTCGAGGCAGGCTGCATTTCTCGGCCGCTACTTCATAGAAGGTTGTTCCAAAGTGAAGAACCCTTCATATACAGCCCAGAAATGCAGCCTACGTTCGTGGAGGACACAGCTAATGTATCCTACCCATTGCTGTTACCCACAGTTCTGTTGACAAACCAAGTGAGGAAAAATAAAAAAACAGCACCACAAATATGGTGGGAAACGAAGCTTCTGGAGCAGAGTTTGTTTAAAATGTTAGTTTTTATAAGTATAATTAATTTAAGTGAAGAATTTAAATAGCAAGTTTCACGCCACAGTTGCAAGAGGCGGGACCTGTTTCATTTGTGTGACCAATTGGCTTTCGGATGGAGTTTTCATAGGACGTTTCTATTGATGACCCACCCTACTGTGACAGCTTCATGTAAAAATGTCTAAAAAATCTGCCTTTTGCTCATGTATTTTATTAAAAACAACGCAAAATAGACATTTTTTTTATCCCACAGGACAGTGTACTCTACAGCTACATATTCTAGGTTTGGCATAACTCAGGAGGAACCGCAGCCAAGGCTCTATGCGCCACAGTAGCTTTGCATTTAGTGCAGTGCAGAGCATAATGGTGTCAACTGGCTCCACAAGTCTGAACTTGTCTATTGAGCTCCACACCTGGGCTCTTCATCTATGTAAGGGATTTGTACACCCCCCACCCCACCCCCTTTTTTTGTTTTATAATGTGAACAACGGAACCTCCTGCTGTTGGAGATATAAACAGTCTAGAGAACAGCTAATGCAGCTTTAATGGCTGTGAGGGCAAAAACAGGAAGGAGCTTTTGTTGTGTGCCACGCAGTGATGGATACTTGCTTCCAGATGTGCGCTGGGGTGGCATGTAAACAAGCACACCAGGGCACTGACAGCAGTACACTCTTTTAATAAGAGGTTCCTAAAGGATTCTTGATTTGGATGTACGGTTCTCGACCAAAAACAAACCAAAGCAACTTTAATTAGTGCAGTTTTTCAATTCTTTCCAACGCATCGTTGTCTGTGTGTGCAGGTCCACATTGGCCATGGTAGATAGATCAGCAGGTGGAAGTGTTTTTCTGCCACTATATAAGTGCTAAAACTATCGCGGTCAACGTTACCGCGTTTACGCACACAATCAATCTTCAAACTTAAAGCGCTTACCTTGCCATTCCTCCCGTAGGTCTCTACAGAGCCTAGTGCTGTATTAGTGGTTTTATTTAGCGATGTAAACACAGCGTCTGTATTTATGCTGAAATATGAATTCATTTGAATTAATAACTCTCATTCTCTTACCCCTCCCTCATTTCTCTCTTTCTCACACACACAGCTGCTCCTCTCTTAGCTCGTATCTTAATCCAGCCCAATGACAGATCATCTATTTATATAGTTTAAACTACACTGAGATACTATAGGAAAAAAAATTCTTTACTATAGTAAAGTAAAAGATTATAGTAAGTATAGTATAGTAAAAGATAGACCGTTTATTAGACATAATATACTACACATTTATTTGTCCTCCTGACCAAAAATAAAAGGACATGCGAGCTAGCATTTTCACTTGTGATTTAATTCTATTGTTGTGATTAACGGCATTCGACTTTTTAATAGATTGACACCACTAATTAAAATTGTGGTAAAACCTCCTGTGGATAAAAATGTATTTACTGTCAGGTAAGGATTACACCAGTCCCTGCTGGAAGTTCCTCTCCACTGTATCCAACTATTCCACTAACTTTGTGCTTCATGTCCAAGCACTACTCTGAGACCTCACCGTTTCAGGCGACTGTAGGGCGTCTTTGCATGCCTGGTTAAACAGATCTAAGGAAACACTGGGACACTTTGACTGACCAGGAAAATCAGCCAACCCTAGTTCCTAATATAAACAAAAAAACAGGTGTAATGGTGAAACAGGCTAACACAAATTCTAGCATTTAGTTTTGTGAAAGAGCAGCCTAATATGGCCTAAATGTAGAGGCTGGTGAAATCCTTACCTGACTGGCCAGGCTCTGTTATTAAGGCAAGGAGACACGTGGCATAAGAAGTATTTGTGGACAAATTGCTAAAGTTGCATGTGACTAACTTTTTGCCTGGTGAGCTAATCACATAAATGGCATATTCAGTAAGGAATTTAACTGTTAAACTGCAGAAATAGCTGTTTAATGAGCCTTTGCACTGAAACTACTGCAGTGCATCCAACAATACGGGAAGCATCGCAGTTCTTTTGTATGGAAGCAGAAACGCAATGGTACACAGACAGTGCACACTGTGGCCAGTTTGATCATGCGTGTGCTTTGGCTCTGTGCTCTGATGGCAGATTTAAACTAAAAACAACTTAAAAGTACCTTGTCAAAAGTACCTTGGCTCAGGGACTTTTTCTAGCTTTTAGTGTCCTATTTTTCCTCATTGCACTGGTGGAATACTGTAGCATTCCTCTTTTCCTCTAGGATGTAGCCTGTTTTATCCTTATGCAGCATGACTCAGGAGTGGAAAGTCATGCTGTACTTAGTCAGAGGAAACGGTCTGAACAATGAAGACAATAAAAGAATGATTCATTATCCACTAAATGCCTGTGTGTACATTGTGAGAATTTGTCTCTGTGTTATGCAACACTTTGGATAATGATGGCAAAATCAGGAACACCTGCTGAAGGGCCTGTTGCCTATTCACAAATTTCTTTGTGCTTCCCCAGCTTTGTTTCGTGGTTTTCTGGACGCCACACGTCTCTGAGCGGATCCTGGTGGACATCATAGGAGTGGACCACGCCTTTGCTGAGCTCTGTGTTGCCCCATTGCGAATCTTCTCTTTCTTCCCTATTCCAGGTGAAACCTCCACTTCTCCATGAACACTGTTCCAGGAAAAGACAAATACACTGTCTGTCATATATATACAGTGGGGAGAAAAAGTATTTAGTCAGTCACCAATTGTGGCCTGTAATTGACATCATAGGTTGACCTCAACTATGAGAGACAAAATGAGAAAAAAAAAATCTGAAAATCACATTGTCTGATTTTTAAAGAATTTATTTGCAAATAATGGTGGAAAATAAGTATTTGGTCACCTACAAACAAGCAAGATTTCTGGCTGTCACAGACCTGTAACTTCTTCTTTAAGAGGCTTCTCTGTCCTCCACTCATTACCTGTATTAATGGCACCTGTTTGAACTCGTTAACAGTATAAAAGACACCTGCCCACAACCTCAAACAGTCACACTCCAAACTCCACTATGGTGAAGACCAAAGAGCTGTCGAAGGACACCAGAAACAAAATTGTAGACCTGCACCAGGCTGGGAAGACTGAATCTGCAATAGGCAAGCAGCTTGGTGTGAAAAAAATCTACTATGGGAGCAATAATCAGAAAATGGGAGACCTACAAGACTGTGGGGTCAAAATGATCACAAGAACGGTGTATCAGAATATTATGACCATCCCTGGTTTGAAATGAACTCCACCCGGGACGTCACAGATGCCACATGACAGGGTTTACTGCAAGTATAAATAAGCGATCACACCTGTCAGTTGTAGCAAAACACTCGTCATGGGAAAATCAGCCACTAGACCCTTATGATTCAATTAAAATTCTGTAAAAAAAATAAATAAATAAACAAAATACATTTTTGTATTTTTGCCTTCAGCACATTACAAACATTGCAATTTGGCCACTCCTGCTTTACATAAACCTGTATAATCTTTAACATGTTAAGCTATTTACAACTCACTAAGCACAGAGGCTTATTTCTGTTGAAAATGCTTTAAAAACTAGGTGTCCCCAAATGTTTAATAGGCACAGTACCCCTAACGAAGCTCTTGGCCTTGCCACAGAAGATCACTGAGAATTTGCATTTGTTCAATGGGTGATCTCTGAGTGGTTGTGTAACTTCACACAGATGATCCTGCTCCTGATGGCCAAAACGGTCATGAGTCATGGTTCTGTTACGTAATCAGGAGGAGCTATAAGGGTTGACTTTGGCTACCTTTAGAGGAGCTGTCCTGTCAGGTGAAGTGGAGGTCAACGGTTACGCTCACGCTTCTGAAGCACTGTTATAAAAACAGGGTTTTTGGATGGATTCCAGTGAACAAAACAGACAGAGAGAGAAATTAAACATGGCCAGAAGAGGGCAGGGGGCGGAGGGGTCTCCAAAGGTTTGTTAAGACCTGCTCATCCAATGTTACTTGCAAAATCAAGGGTCTCGTCTAAAGTCTAAAGTTTTTTACATACAGCTCAAGGAGCATTAGTGTGTTGAGGTACTCGGGTGAGGTGTCCAATGACCAGTTCTGGCCCTCCAACATTCCCACTGTTCCAGAGGGTCCGTTCAGGGAGTTTTTTTTAGAAAGCAGTGTGCGTCTATCAGGGCTGTCATGTGATCGAACTCGCTTTGATGGTGCAACCCGGTGTAACCTGCTTTTTACTGTTGCTGTCTATGTGAAAAGTGACTGTGCGTGCTCACCTGACCGGCTGGCTCATGACCCTAAAGAAGACCTTTGTCCTGGCGCCCAGCTCTGTACTGCGGATCATCGTCCTCATCACCAGCCTCATAGTGCTGCCATACATGGGGTGAGTGGGCGCCTCCTACAGCTGATGTGTGTGCATGACTATTGTATAAAATGATGTGTCTGGAATTATGGATGATACGTTTGAGCCGTTGTTTTAAAGGGTAAACACTGCATTGATTCAATGAGTTTAATAGGTAATGAGGTCCCTGGCGGGGGGGGGAGTCTGAATCTGACCTCAGCCAGGCTTTGTGCTGTATTCCAAAGCCACTTTGTGAGGCTGTTGTTTACACAGTTCCAACACTGGAACTGTGGGTTTTGTCCTACATTCAACCACTGCAGTTCAAACAGTGCACATAAGCGTTTGACGATGAACAGGCTGTTAGTCAAACATTCTCTGAAACCGCCTGTTTAGACAGAACATGTTGACAGTGGTCCAGTACGTAATGGCCTGCCAATCATACAAGGGAACATTTGAGATAAGGACCATTTTAGCTGTCCACTCACCGTCCAGTTTATTAGAAACAGCTGAGATGAGGACAAATTTAGTTGTGCACTTTACAAGCTCCACACTATTAGCTTTATAGGTGTACAGTTACAGTTACATCTGTTGCTCCATCTGTTGTTCATTACTAACCTTCCACCAGTGTGTGTGTGTGTGGTGCCTTGAGCATATTGCCTCTTCAGTGTACCCACTAGCTTGAGAGTGGGTCCATCACCACATAATGTCCTGCCAAGAGCATATTTGTGGTCAGAAACTCACCACTGATGAAGAGCTAGAAGATGACTAAGGAAAATGGTCAGAAACTTGCCACAGATGGGCTACAGTCTCCTAACTGTGCACCAGCAAGGCAGGGGGTTCTAATAGTGGCCAGCAAGTGCATAGTACTTCATTTCAGGAAATTCCTATCTTCGAGGTTCTTATCTAAGACTCATTATGTCTCCTTAAAGAGCAGATGGGTGCAGTTTGGGTCACTAATCATAGTGTTACCAACACCAGGAGATAAGGAAGAGTGTTTGTGTGTTTTATGATGTTATGCATGATTTGCCTTTGGCTCCCTGGAGCTTTAGTGCTGTAAGTAACTCAAGGCTTTTTACACTTCAGAGTGCATGGAGCCACTCTGGGGGTTGGGTCTCTGTTGGCTGGCTTCCTTGGAGAGTCCACAATGGTAGCGATTGCAGCCTGCTATGTCTACCGGAAACAGGTGAGAAACCGAAGCCAGTTCTAAATACTGTTTCATCTCCGTCCGACCAGTTTATGTCCGATTGGTCAGATTTGTTTCCTGCAACTAAGCCGGCCTACCCATAATTACAGGTTTGTGGCATGGCCTCTCAAAGTAGGAATTGAAGTGACCAAACGATGACTCGTAAAATAACCACAAAATCCGTTCCATTAAACTGCAAAGGAAGAGGGAAGCCACAGTGTTCTTATTCACATTCGGTATAGCGCGCTAACATCACTGAAGCTGAGAGGCTATTTTAGGAGCATTTGGGGTATGTTCAGTTCAGATTTCTTGCTCTGACCCATATCGTTCTGCTTTGACTACAACAACGTGGCTGCATGGGTTTATGACCCTGGATCTGATCTGAATCTAAAAGCACCTAAAACCTGATAATGCTGCCAACCATCACAACCACATTTCTAGCCAACTGAAGGCACCTCCCATATGAAAGTCTATTATATGGCCATGTACGTACATATATTGTAAAGCATTGGATAGATGGTTTAAAATGAATGTGCATATACACTATATGGACAGAAGTATTGGGACACCTGGTCATTCATTATTTCTCCTGAAATTAAGGGTAGTAAATACTGTCCAGAGAAGGCTTTATACTTTCTACAGTACTTTGAAACATTGCTGTGAGGATTTTTTTCATGATGCATTCATCGACAAGAGCCTGAGTGATTTCAGGTTTTTGGATAAACAACACTGCACCTTATCATGAGCAACCCCTCAACTCGTCCCAAAAGTATTTGACTGAGCGCCATGGAGCATCATTCCAGAGAACACTGTTCCACTGCTCCTCTGCTCAATGCTCAAGCCTTTATACCCTATTAGCTCATGTCTAGCATTAGACATAGTGCCAACGGATTTATGTTTATCCTGCTCCAAAGAGGCAAGTAGCTGATTGCATTTAGTAGAATGGGTCTCCACAAACATTTGGACATATAGTGAATATCAGATTTCCATAGAAGTACCTGAAGTACAGTAGCTACACAGGAACAGAGATATGCAACATTGAGTCGGCAGCAATTTAGAAAAATGTGAATTTAGCTTTTTTCAGTGAGGTATACAGGTACCTGCACTGCACACTAGAAGTGTGCTCAATGAGATTTGTAGATTTGCCTGCAGGTTTTGTTTGGTTTGCATAATAACTGATGAATGGGATCAAAGGAGCAGCTCCCCGTTGTGGGTTTGGCGTTATGGCAGTAAAAAGGAGAGCACATAGGGTGCTGTATCAGAATGACTGGAACTGGCTCAGACTTAACACAGCCAATACCTAGTCCAATAAAACATGCCTGAATTGGCCTTGAACCTAATTCGCTGGATCAGACCTGAATCAGATCGTACTGAATCACTATGTATTGAATCATTCATTTTACTGAATCACTTTTGTATCAAGATGTGTGTTGTATCGTAGTATATGCCTCTGCAAATTCACACCAATGCAAATCAGTGTGAACACACCTCTGTCCTGTTTATCTGATTAGCCCCTGCTGATGTTCTATCCTGGGTAATGACAACAGAAGCCTGCGCCGCAAAGTGTGATGTTACAGACAAAAAAAGGGAATTGTGATGACTGACTTATTATGAACATGTGGAGTCACGTTTGCTGTGTACTTTATTTTGGGAGCACTTATAGAAGTGGCTCAAATAAAGACTTTTGTGTTCATACAGGAAAAAGCTGATTTCTCAGATTTATGCAAAAACTAAAAACTGGGCTGTGAATTTGAGCCACTTAAACTCTGTAATGTTTAGGTTGTTTTAAGTACAGGATTAGTTTTACATGGGGAGGTGGGGCAATCACACTTCGCTGTGTGTGCATTATATCGCTGCTGTGTGTCGTCATTCCCCAGTGTGGTCAGCAGCAGCATACTCTGATGATAAAATGTGCTGATTCAGGTTCTTTCAGGGCAGAGGTGTGTTCACACTAATGACAGAGCACTCGTTTGTGTTTGGGTCACTTGGAAAGAACGAAGCAGAACGACTGGACCAGTTAGACCTTAGTGGTAAACTGTAGTTTATAGGCTGATTAGATTGCTTACAAGTGCACCTGATCCAGCTCGTAGAATTCTATATAGGCTTATTTCTGTGGTTAGCTGCTGAAATCCTTACTAAAATGATACATAAAGCACACCTTATATTTGGTTATAAATGGCCAATGACTGTTTTGGTAGCCATCTGGCAGAATTCTGGCTGGATATATGACCACTTCTTGGAATAAAAATGGACAAAACAAAAAACCACACCCTCTGTCATTTCATCACGCCCCCAGTTCACAGCCTGTTTGGTGATCGCTGGTCTCCCTGAGCTTGATGCGATATTTGTCTCCTCCAGAACAAAAAGAAAGACTGCGACGGAGAGGTGGCCATCGAAGGCGAGGACTCGGCCCCCATGAACGAGGTCCGATCTGGCCGGATGGACGACATCGTGGAGCTGCGAGAAGAGAACGACGATGAGGAGGAGGAAGAGTGAGCAGCGGGCGTTTATGGGATGTCCGTGACGAGAGCACAGGAATGCTTTCCTGTGCGTCCCTGCTGGTTCTGAAAGAATTCCACGTGGACGTTCTTGGGGGTGAAGAACCAGGGAATCGTCTTGCTTTACCAGGGCAGTTTTAATTGCTTACTGCCCCCTACCCCCCTCCTTCCTCTGCTGCCGCTGCTCTTTCACCCCTACACCCACCCCCCACCCCCCGCCAGAGCGACAGAGAGCCCTTTGCAGTGTGTGCGCACAGAGAAGACTTGACAGAAGGCGCTTTAGTTAGAAAAGCGCAAAGACAGCAAGAGCGCAGGTGTCTGTCTTTGTGTCGAATATCATTGCCGAAAAATTCTAAACACAACTGTACACACATAGAAAGCCACCTAATTGTCTTCCAGCTGTCATCAGGAACCTCCGGGTGCAAGACAGTGAAGATGATCGATTTGTACCAAAGCAACTGTCGCACGCTAACTGCTTCTTTTAACTCTAATCCTCTGAACTCTACTGTGCTGCCGTCCTTACACTTAACGAACCTTAATGAGATAAAAACAAACAAGAAGACAGAAAGCAAATACTAAAATGCAGTGACTTAGAATCTGCTTGGAATGTACATATCTTTCATTGTTGTTGTTTTTGTTTGTTTTTGTTTTTTGACCTTGAATTTACTGCAGAAAGAGAAGAGAGGACTTTACAATGTTCTGAGAGCAGGAACCTCTCAACCCAAATGTTGCTGCACAGCTGCCAAAGGACCAGTGAAGTCTTTTATCAGAGAAATGTTCAAAAAGAGAGTCAATATATATAAATATATATATTACACAGATTTTTATCAGATTTGAGTGTGAATTAGATTCATAATAATAATAATAATATTAATAATAATAATAATAATATGACTAGATGCAAACAAAAAAAAGAGGCCTCAGAGTGATTAAAGTTGGTTGGAGTTGGTGGGCCATTTTTAGAGGCACTATTTTTTTAACATGCTACGTCCTAGGTGTATGAAATCTAGTCAGTTTTCTTTGTATGGGTGACGTTGTGAAGTCTGTGAACGCTGGGGAAGGGATTGCTGATAATATTGGTGTGTGTTTTCATGATCATGTCTGTTGCAGTATTTTTAAGAAGAAAAAAAACAGAAGTTATTTAATTTGGGCATTTCTTTTGTATCTCAGGATGTATATTACCGAGAACGATGCATATAAAGAGTATCTTAAAGTCCAGTTGCTGATCCTTCTTCTATCCTGTAGTACGAGTTTCTCAACCACACTGCACAAGTATTTATGATGTCTACAGAATCTGTTCGTTTTGACTTAGCGTGTGGTGGAGAAGTCTGGCAGAAGTCTGGTCAAGCTCTTTTATTTAATTTTTTTTTTTTTGTACTAAACGTTGCTGCTTGATCCAGAGCAGCGGAGACACACAGTGAAAGTGTAAGTTCGGACCCTCTTTTTTTTTTTTTTTTTTTAACTGTTTAATAAAGGCAAGGACGGCTTTATTCTACAGTGATTAAAGGGTGACCATGTGGTTCGAAATGTTGCCTTCTGTCTGTTGTTTGTGTTTTCTCCATCAGGGTTTTCAATGACACGTCAAAAGGAATATCTCCCAAATTCCGAATGTCCCAACATTTAGGTTTTGCGAGACGAGACCACCACAATCACCATAAGTGTTGGAGGCAGATGGAATTTGGCCTGCACCTTTAACCCATCTGTGCTGTGAACACGCATACATACACACTAGTGATCAAACCCACACAGTGACCATGAGCGCTGCGGTGCTCGGGGAGCAGAGAGGGTGAAGGGTCTTGCTCAAGGGCTCAACAGTGGCAGCTTGCCCTGCCCTCAATAGCCCGGTGCTCTAACCGCTGAGCCCCCACTGCCCCGGTAAGATTTGAACTGGGGACCTCTTGATGCAGAGTATGTTGATGTCTGATTGTTCGTTGTGGAGAAACTTGACTCGGATATTCTTTCCAGTGATGGAGATGCTAGCCAGAGGTCTCAGTGTAAATCTCACTATTTTATTCATTAGCCAGGACCAGTGGTGAACCGAGGCATGCCTACAGAGTGTGTATATGTAATGTTGATGATGGTGAAACAGTGGTTAATGAGGTGAGAGTAATTCAGATTTCTTTAGGGACTATTTGGTCTCCTAAAGTACCTTTTAGGTCAAAATCATCGCAAAACTATTGTACTACAGAGTCCCCAGCATCAGAAGTCTGATTCCGGTCACCAGCACTGTAAACAGGGTACAACCGTACGTGTACTTTTTTGCACGATCATTCAGGTACATCTTGCTTCCACAAAATGTTTATGAGCAGATCAGCAGATACTAAATAAGAACTAATTACCCTCCAAGTGTAGCTAACTGTAACAGACTGAAGGGCTAGTTCTTACAGCAGCACAACAATCTGGTGCACTGGTCTCAAGGGGTCTGTTTAAACCTGACGTTAACATGCGTATCCAAATAGTCTGGATCTACTGTGTGACCAGATGAGATCGGATTTCATTTTACCTTCCTGTGTAAAAAAACAAAACAAAAAACTCTGTAAACAACAGGTTTCGCATCAAATCTGTCCTGCTCTGGAAGACTGTGAACAGTTCAGAGGAACAGTGGGCGTTCTACTAGACCCTGGAACAATAGACGGTTCTTGCCTTCCCGTAACAACGCTACGAGGGAGCAGGAGTAATAGCGATTAGATTTTAGCCACATGCTGTGACACTCCGCAGTTGTGTTGCAATTCTAACTGGTGTTTGGGTTGTACTGGGAGGAGTGTTGGTTGTACTGGGAGGGGTTTTGGTTGTTGGGTGATCTCCGAGAGATGGATGCATTTACGCTGCTGTAATGTGGCTAAAATGCGTATTGGACCTCCTCCTGAAGTGGTTTGAGTGATTGGGTCGTGGGTGTGTTTACACTGGCATTTTAATGTGGCTTAGTCTTATCCAGATATAATCCTAATACTCAAGACGCATGAAGTGACCAGGTGTAAACACGGTCAAGGAATTCAATTGCGTTCTATGTAGTTTGAGAAAAATAAGCTTCTCAACCTCAGTACATAAAAATATCTCCTGCCCCAGAGCAGGACAGCAGGCAGGAGGGTAGTGGAGAGCCAGATCAGACGGAACCAGGATGGAACAGTTGGAACCAAGCATCTCAATACATGTGAAAGAGCCAAAAAACAAAAAGGAGGGAAAAACCCAAGGGGTTTAGAGGAGTGCAGAACAGTTCTATTTATTGGATCTTATCACTATATATTGTGATAGGATCCAATAAATGTACTTGTATCAGCAGCAGGCAGACAGCAGGGGGAGGCTCAGCACATATGGGAGAGAAAAGAAAAGAGAAAATTATGATGTGTTTAGGAGTTTGAATACGCTGATGTTTTGCCTGTGCAGGAAAATGTGTTGGTACATCAGCAAGGATAACCATTGATGGATTATCCGAAAGCTTGAGCAAAAAGGTAGGTTTTTAATCTAGATTTAAACACTAAGAGTGTGTCTGAGTCCCGAACACCATTAGGAGGTTTTATTGGGGAGCTTTAGAAGAGAAAGCTCTTCCTCCAGCATTGATTCTCCTAAAGTGAGGAACTCGCAGAAGGCCAGCGTCCTGCAAGCGAAGTGTACATGATGGGTTTTTATGGTTTAAGAAGTTCCCCAAGATATTGTGGGGCCACACCATGTAGTAAGGTATAAGTCAGAAGAAGTGTTTTATAATCAGTGCGGAATTGAACTGGAAACCAGTGCTGGGACGAGAGAATGGGACTAATATGGTCAAATTTCAGAGCCCCAGTGAGCTCTCTAGCAGCTGCATTCTGAACTAGCTGGAGCTTTTTAATGATTTCCATGAACTTTCAACCAAAAGGGCATTACAGTAATCCAATCCTGAAGTTATGAATGCATGCACCAGCTTCTCTGCGTCATGTATGGAGAGTACATTACGCAGTTTGGCAATATTACGTAGGTGGAAGAAGGCTGTTTTAACTATGTAACAGATGTGTGCATCAAACCAGAGGACAGAGTCAAAAACAACTGCTAGGTTTTTTACAGTGCTACTGGGTATGACTGAGAAATGGCATTAGGCATGGTGCCCAGGTTTGTGTTTATCTGCTCCAGAGAGTCCTCTCAGGCAATACTTCTATTTTAGAAGTGGTGTCCACAAACATTTTTGATAATAACAGTATTCAAGGTGAAAGCTGGAGAAACATCTGTCTGAATACAGTCACAGTTAACAGTCCTCTCCGTCCTGTTTAACAACATACAAGGTTAGTTCTGTTAGATTGGTGTATGGAGGATATTTTGCCCAGCCCTCATTTCAAAATCTTTCAGTGAAGTCATGAGAGGCTGTGAATTACGGTGATTCTCTCACAGCTGAGGTTAAGGGGTGTTATTAAGCACAACAGTAAACTAGAGTTGTACACTGCCTTAATATGTGTCCCATTCTCCCCTATATCAAAGCATGGCTTCCTGTTTGAATACCATAGACAGCGTACAGTTACATGCACTCATCATGGACATCCATCTCATATTAGGTCTTCAATTATTTTTTTAACTGTTCTTTTCCTGGGGCAGAATGAGTTACACCATACACCAACCTATTAATACCTCCTCCTCGTTTCTATCAGCTCCACTTACCATACAGGGGCACTCTGTAGTTATATAATTCCGGTTTGTAGTCTATCTGTTTCTCTGCATACTCTGTTAGCCCCCCGTTCACCCTGTCCTTCAGTGGTCAGGGACCCACAGGACCATTACTGAGCAGCTATTATTTGGTATTTGGGTGACACTGACATAGTGGTGGTGTGTCAGTAGTGTGTGTTGTGCTGGTCTGAGTGGTGGATCACACACAGCAGTGCTGCTGGAGTTTTTAAACACCTCAGCATCACTGCTGGGCTGAGAATAGTCCACCAACCAGAAATATCCAGCCAACTGTTGTAATTGTAACACAACTACTACTTACTCTGTGGTGGTCATGTGGGTCATCCTGACCACTGAAGAACAGGGTGAAAGGGGGCTAACAAAGTATGTAGAGAAACAGATGGACTGCAGTCAGGAATTACAGAACTGCAGAGTGCTCCTATATGGTAAGTGGAGCTGATAGAATGGACAATGAGTGTGGTATTATTGTTATGGCTGTTTGTTGTATATCTTTTTTCATTTTTAAGGTCAAGTAAGTACATGTTATTGGGACGTGTACCATTTTGCAAAGATCTAGAAGACATGTAGTGAGCTGGAAGCTGCTGGACCACCAGTGTCCCAGTCTACAGTCAAACAAGATTAACTTTGCCATGGACTGAGAGGCCGCCGCCAAGAACACCTTCAAGCTTGACCAAGAATGGCAGCTGACCACATGAACAAAGAAAAGATGTTCTCTTGGAAGAACGTGATATGGTTAGAAGAGACAAAGATGTTTGGAGGAGTATGGGTGAAGCAACTGTTAAGCATGGTGGTGGTAGCAACACATGGTTGGGCAGTTTGGCTGCCAGCAGAACTGGTATATTACACAATGTGGGTGGAATAAAATAAATTCAGCATAACCTCAGACCATCAGCTAGTTTTAACTAGAACCCTTTGAGGCAATGACCCCAAAACACTTTAAAGGTGGCTGTGGAATGGAAAAAGCAGGCTAACGCTAAGGTTTTGGAATGACCTTTCCAAAGCTGTGACCTTAACCCTATGGAAAATATGTGGACTGTGCTTGAACGTCTGGTCAGTGCCAGGAAACCAACCTACTTATTTAGACTCTTCCAAATCTGCCTAAAAGATTGTTGATGGGTGCCGGAATTGTCTGGTCAAGGTGCAACTTAATAAGAGGCCTTCATCCAAATATGAGATGAGCTGGACGAGCTGAAGATGGGGGTGAGGATGCCTACATGTGGGTACCTAAAATTTGGGAAACCGAGGACAGGATGTACAGAGGGTTTAACCCACTGCCCACTGTTACAGCACATTCGGTACAGTACAGTACAACCTACAGCACTTGCAGTTGCCTCAAAGAGGCTAGAAACTCCACTTCCAATCAGCCCGCAGTGGATAATATTAATGACCACTGAGGCAAGACTTGATGAAAAGTAGGTTCCACGGTTGTCATTAAAGTGCTGCAGGAACTGATTACACAGGCAGATGGAAATTATACAGTGCCAGACCCTACCTGTGTGAGGAATGTTCAAGCGTACAGTTCCCCATCTCTGGATGTCAAATCCCTCACTATTAAAGAGCCACTCTTCAAAAGGGCCAATGCAGTTCTACTGTAGCCTCTAAAGTGAGATTTCCCCCGTTAAGGGATTCAAAATACACCTTCTGCTGATGTGTCTTGAAGGTTGGAGGACATTTTGAACAACTACTGCTTCTCATCTCATCTGTAGCCTCAGATTCCCTTATTTCCATGGCACAATTCCCAATACAAAAACACTGTGAAATGGGAAATGGACAAGGCTGGATATGAGCCAACATCACAAGTAAGCTAACTGTACGCCACAATGCTCCTTTAACCCTCCAGATTCAACTCCAAAGGCTGTGCAAGCATTCCAGTGATGAAATGGCGCCCCCCACTGCGAGACTTCAGCACTGCAATAACATCTGCCCGTGCTGACCACAGGGGCCTGTGAAATGTGCCAGTCGTGACCACCTCCGCCTGGTAACACAGACACTCTTAGATCTGACACCGTGCCAGAAGCCCCATTCTAGCCAAGCTCTGGGCTATCACCCAAAGGTCACGCTCCTTCTAGGCCTCATGTCGTGGAATGGATCGGTTTGCCCGGCATTCTCCATTGTCCTTTAGCCGACCCGCTGATCTAAACCCGGGAGTTCAGCCGGACGCGAGTTTGCCATGCTTGTAGATTGTGCGATCACCATCATCACCAGGCATGGGTAGAGTAGCTTAACCCTGTAAACAGCCTTCTATTACCAGAGAATGGCCGCACCAGTTTGTACAGAAGTCCCTGTAGTTACTGAGTAATAGACCTTAGTGTGTAATACGCCTTCCTGTGTTGAAAGGGTTCAACACATTTACTCCAGTTGACCCAATGACCAAAAAAGTATATTAAATAAATGCTGATGACTATACTGTAAATGGTCCTTTCTTCACAAATAGTGTAAAATGAAAGTATTAACATTTAACAATACAGGTACAGGAGCCAGAATTTAGAGTTTCAATATAGGCGTTCACTGTTGGGCTTGGTGTATGTACCTTTTGGAGTTGTAAATATAATGAGTCCACACTGCATTGTAACATTGGGGGACCATACTTTGGGTATCTGTTGTGGTTAAGGGCTTGGGCGCTCAAGTAGGCCTAAATATTAGGACCATAGGAGTGTGTGTTTGTATGTGTGCGGTGTGCGGTGTGTGCCATGGATGGGTTACAATCAGTTGATCAATGGCTAATTCTAATTCTAAAACTTTCATACAGTACATGTATGAAGTAAATATGAGGAAATATGCTAATTAATGGCATTTGGGGCTTTAGTAGGATCCTGCGTCCAACCTTACCATTTTCTTTTTATATTTGTGGCACTGTCAGCTGGTCAGTGTCTGGGTGTCTATTATTATTATAAATTAGAATTATTGTTAATTATTATTATTATTATTATAACAATAACAGTAATACGAGTTTGTCATATTTATAGTATCTTTTGCCATTTTCTTTTCTTCTGTGGAATCTTTTTCTTTATAAAATATTAATAAATAATAAGAATCTGTATGTTCAGGTTTTGTCAGTAGGAGTGAAGCAAACGGAGTGTAATAGAAAATGGTGAGAAGCGCTGTGCTGGAAAAGGCCAGTAAACGACCTCCGGGGGAAACAGCTGCCTTACAGGCTTTCGGACCAATCAGAACACGGCAGAGGCGGGACCTTTATCAAGGTGTGGCCGCAATCCGCCCCTGATTGGTTGGTTGTAGAGCTATGGTCTGTCCTACGAGTCGCCAAATGACGTCATATCGAACTAATTTGCATAATGAAGAATGACGTCGTGGGAGAGAAAAGAGAAGTTCTGTTGCGTAAATGACATAAATCAGCATACTAGCAAATGGTATGTGGGATTGGGATGTTGGGACTGCTACTCGACGCTCAACCCTCCTTCTTTATCCCGGCTTGAGATCGACTGAGACTGTGTAAGCTAGTTAGCTAAATGCAGTGGTTTATTTTCGTGTCTTTCTGAAGAGTCATTTATATCTAGCGCAGTTCATTTGCAGGGTGGACGTGGAGCGGTGTGGGTCTGCTCTGACTGTGAGACTGAGCGCTGGGAGTGTTGTGGGACGGGGACAGTAACTGCAGAACATGTGTGTTCACCTTCCGTGTCTCTTCAAAAAATCTCCAATAACACCTGAAAAAGGGGCTGGATTTGTCACGTTTTTAAAAAAATTCGCTAAATATAGCGACAGAGTCGCTTCTAGTTGGCAACACTGGAAGTGACGGAGGATGACAGGATACCTTGTGTGAGAATATTTGGTTTTATGCCATAAAGATGTGGATGTTTGCAAGAAGCGATCGGTTAAATTTGTTTGTGCGCTGAAAAAATGAAAAAAAGAGAAAAGAATATGGGTGAAGGAGTGGGTTGGGATGGGAGGCCTAACCCTGTTCTGCAGAGGGAGTAAATAAATATATATTTTTGTAATGAACGTAGGTATTATGGTTGAGTGTATGCCAATGTGCTCTGATAGAAACTATATTATGCCCCTGCACCACACACACACACACACACACACACACACACACACACACATAGATGCATAATAAGGCTGGATTATGGGAGTCCTTTCGCTTCTTCCTCGTCTTTCCACTCTCCTTGCGTTCTCATTGGCTGGAGGGTGACACTGCGCTCACTGCAAGTCATAACCTGGTCTTGACACTTTTCACACTACACGATTTCAACTTACCGACAGGTCCAGAAATTTAACATGATATATGTTTTTTTTCAGCTTGGTGAATGATCAGCGAGCCGTCCGGGT
The DNA here is from genome assembly GCF_030463535.1 of Salminus brasiliensis. Lineage (NCBI taxonomy): Eukaryota > Metazoa > Chordata > Actinopteri > Characiformes > Bryconidae > Salminus > Salminus brasiliensis. Next base: position 29,659,525 of record NC_132886.1, read on the forward strand.
CACGTCTTCGAACAATTCACACATAGCCTTCTAGAGCAGATTTTTGAGCCCCGAGCGAACACTGATTAGCCTCTGAGCTAGTGTTTTTTCGGTGACTTCCAAAACCTGTCGGTGAGCAGAAAAGTAGCTAAAATCGTGTAGTGTGAACTTGGTGTAAGGGACTTCGTCCCAGCGTCATCACCTACATGGCAGAATTGGTTGAAGGACGCGTGTACATTCACCGGGTCGCTTTTCACGTATAAAATGAACGAACAGATCCATTTCTTTACCACTTTCCTGCTAATACTATGGTAATTATAACAGCTGCACCAACAATAGGCACAGTACTCAAAACTAGCAAGTTCACCAAAATGAACGTGCTTGTCGTGCAGCCGATAGATAAAAAGGAAAACATGGGAAGCAATCCTGCAAGTATTGCCTCTGTATCATTTTTGCTGCTTTTCCGGATATTTTTCCTCTTCTGTGGTCGGATGGGTGACGATAGCCCACCTCGACTTCCTGTAATTGGTCCCAAAGTCTGAACCATTGGAGACCACCTCTTTTGGTTGAACCAAATTTTGATCCTTTGGTTCGGGCCATGGTTCAGGCACCTTTCACACCTACTGCTGTCTGCTCTCAGCTCTAAAGAAGAAACATGAAACATGAAAACCCAAATATTCTTAAATAAAGCTCAAATGTGGGTCCATTTGCCTGAACGAAGGACTACTTCAGTAGCTAACCCTTAGACGAAATCGAGGTTTTTTAATCGAAATTGAGGTAATTGAAGATGTGACTAAAACTAAAGCTGAGGAGTTTTGACATGAAGAATATGTAAGTATCCTCTCAGTGTGCGTGTGTGTGTGTGTATGTGTTATAAAGTTGCACTGTTTTGACTTCTGCCATGTTTGGTTGGGAGGACCACCATCCTGAGTGCTAGTCTAAGCACACACACTGGTTCTAATACAAGACAAAATAATGGCTATAAAACGAGCCATGGTAATATATCATACCTGTCTTACCCTTGTTTGATCCTGGCCTCTGTTTGCACATGGCTCTGTTTGTGTTTTGTCCTCCCTTGACTCCACCCTAGCTCCTCCCTGTCATTAGTGTTTCCACCTGTGCCTCCTTTGTAGCCCTGCCCTCTGGTTATTCTAACAGGTGTTCCTCATGGTATCTCGTGCTTTAATACCCCTGTATTTGCTGTGTTTGTCTTGCGTTAATGATGATTATGATGTTGGCAGTTGGTTGAGGTTTCTTTAGCTGTGGTCTCTTGTTAGTGTAGTTATCATGGGCAAATACACATTTGTTGGCTCTCTAAGCTCTGTTCTGGACACCATTGAATGGTTAAATAAACTGGGGCTCCAGTAGGAGCGGTCCAGTAGACTAAGATGCCCGCACAATGATCTGAGGATTGCTGGTTCGAATCCCAGGTCACGCTGCTTTGCCATCAGCAGTCGAGGTCTGAGAGAGCACAGTTGGCCTTTCTTTCTCAGGGGTGGGTTGATTGCACTTTCTCCCCACATCACTCCTAGTGTGATGTTGGTCAGCACAGGCATTTGTTAGCTGTTGTATCGGCGCTGGGGATCTGACATAATATTCCTTATGTCATTTTATTCGCTCTGAGTGTGCTAATAAAATGACATATATATGAAAATAGCAGGCCATATGGCTCGTGACTGGGTGAAGCCAGCAGCCACCATAGTAGCAATGCCGTGCAAGGCCAGCAGTCGCCGCAATAGCAATGCAGTGAGTGCTGGGAGAGGCTGCCGGGCAGCGCACTGCTAATACCACTGCTAATATCACTAAGGTCTTTATACCTCTTCCTTTCACAATAATATTTCAAGCATATTTTAAGTTGGGACCCAACTTCAGCTTACCTATGATTACTTAAGATCTCCTCTTTGCAGCACATATACTTGTCAACTTTGTGGCAAAATGCAGTCCTCAGAAAATGTCTTGTGTAGGCAAACAAAAGGCAGTCCTTGCGCATGCGCGTTTCGGCAAAGTCCGTCAGTCACTGTCAGTCAGTCAGTCAGTAAGCAAAATTGCCTCCTCTAGGACGGCCTGCTTGGCAGTCCATCAAAGAGAAAACACTGGTGAGAAAATGGATAAAGACACGAGGATCAATGAATCAGTGAGTTTTGCGTCCTTCAGCAGTTCACACATAGCAAGCGAGCCAGTGCTGAGGGAACACTGATTTGCCCTATCTGCAGCTTTGGTGTATAATCAATCAGACACAAATACAACAGGTTAATATATGTGTAACAATCACAGAACACACAATTTCAGACGTAAGACATTCTGTGAGGATCTGATTGCATTCAGCGATATTCAGCGACCTCATAAGTTAGTGAGGATCAGGATGTTGAATGATCACCACCCCACCTTACCTCCAACTCATCCCAAAAGTACTGGATAGAGGACCATCATCATTCCAGAGAACACAGTTCCACTGCTCCACAGCTCAATGCTGGGGGGGCTTTATACTTCTCTAGCCCCACGCCTGGCATTAGGCATGGTTAATATTTGTTAATATGTTCTTAATAAGTCCTCCTCCATTCGCAATACTGCCCTATATGGTGTGCATTTGCACATCTGTGTCAGTAGTGGGTGCAGCTTAAAATAGCTGAATGCATTTGTTAGAAGAGTTGTCCACAAACATTTGGACATATAGAGAATGTAATTGCCTTCTTGGTGATCTAATTGAGTCCAATGGGTTTTAGGGTTTGGCTCAGATTCAGTTAAGACACATTGGTAATGCTGGACACTTTGGTTATGTTACTCCTAACACTATAAAGGCGTGGTAATGTGAATTTAGAATGGGAGTCACGTTGGGCATTTGGGCCATTTTGGTGATACAGTTGAGTCCCATGAGTTTTAGGGTTAGCTCAGCTCCAGTTGAGACACTGTCGGCCTGTCTCAAAACCTAGTGAGCTTTCTACATAGACAGCATTTTATATCATAGAAAGCATTTCCCTGAAAAGTAGTCTCTCAATTCTTAGATACCTTAAAAATTCTTCCCACCGAGATACCTCATTCTGAGTGAATATTAAAGCAGTATCAGCTTTCTCAACCACTACGGAGGACCGAGACAGTGTGTCAAGCGGAGCTGCAGTGCATAAGATAAATGTATGTTATTCTTATTCTCCTTGATATTTTATTTGTTCTATCGTCATAATGGCATTATAATATCATTGTACTTTGATGTACTACAATTTAGGTCAGTCATTGACCATTTTTCATAACATGATTCATTCTTTTAAATATTAGCATGTATGATGGTGGGTTTTGAAGCCTCAGGCTAGAGTTTATATAGGCAGCTGCTAACAAAACCAGTATATATTTTGATTGCCTGAAGTTATGTTTATCTTGAAGTTTTGTGATTATTATGGTTACATGTGCCTTCTTGTTTCTTGGTAGCTATTTGGTACTCTCATGCATGAATATGTTCCACTCTTACAGTACCACGATCAACGAATGAAGCCTTTATAAAGGCAAGAATAGAGAGACAGGCTGAGAATATTCGCTTGGAGGTAAGCTTGTAACTTAAGTTGAATGTTGACCAGTTCTGTAGTTATGTATAACCCGTTATAGGCCTCCAGCAATAAAGTCAAGTCAGTACTCTTAGTGGAGCTCACAGTACCATGAAAGGAGGGTCTGGAGACAGTTCATGAAAACTGGCAAATATGCAGACCTGCTTGCTGAGTGTAGAGAAGGGGGATTGCAGACAAAACTCTACCCGGTAGAGGTGGGAGCCAGAGTATTTGTGGGAGGCTCAACAACACGCCTGTTCAACAAGACCTCGGGTTAGAAGGAAGAAGACTTCACAAGGCAACCAGGGAGGTGGCAGAGGAGGCAGAGAAAGAAAGCTTCTGGCTATGGCTGAGAAGACAGGAAAATGCATGGGGAACAGATAGCTGCTGAAAAAGGCTTAGCTGCAGGGGGTGGCAGGAAGACATTGCCCCACTACCAGGAGATGTTCAGGGTAAGGGGTGAAACATCAAAGATCGGTGGTCCCCGACTGATGACCCTGCAGCTAAGATAACTGGCACTGGTGGAGGTGCGACATGCTTCGAGCTGAGCAGGAACAAGACCTACCTGTATAATTAAAATGACAGCTAATGAAATGTGAACTGATCACAACAGTAAATCAAGGAGTATGTCAGGGAAAGAGCATGAATATAGTTTTTAGGACAGACTCGCTTGTGCAGTAAGTATGGAGTTAGTACCTGTATATTCAATTCAAATTTATATTATTTCTATTGCACTTGTTACAACAAATGTTGTCACAAAGCAGTTTTACCGAGATCCGGGTCCAGGCCTTTTTTGAGCAAGCTAGTGGCAACAGTGGCAAGGACAAACTCCCTCGGGTCGAGAGGAAGAAACATTGAAAGGAACCAAGACTCAAAAGGGAAACCCATCCTCCTCGGATAATAATAGCGGATAATAATAAAAAGCAAAACAGTTGTACAGAAACAACCCTAGTTTACAGCCCACACAGCCTATATTGGAGTAAACAGGGTACTAAGCTACACTTACGACATACTTAGCAGTTACAAGAAAAGTACAGGGTAAAAAGCTCACGCAGCTTATATTACAGCCCAGCTAACAAGCTACGTCCTATTAATAAGCAATGTTCTGATATGGACGTTCGCTGTACGCCTGCTGTACGTTTTTGAGTGTCACACCATTCTGGGCCGGTTTACACCTGCCATTAAATCACGTGTTGTATCTGGGTGGTATCTGAATCTACTTTGACCTGATTCTGTTTACACTTGTCATTATGATGAGTCTCCAGCGTGACCAGATGACCGATTTTACTCTCCTACGTAAAAAGCCCACCAACATGCTTTATTTCCTGTATATTTCTCATCACAACTGTCCTGCTTCTGAAGACTGTGAACAGCATAGAGAGGGTCTACAACATGATGGAACTATAGATAGTTTCTCACATTCTCAAAACTGACCAAGTGTCAGAAGATATGAGGGACCGTTTAAAATGCAAGAGAATGTTAATAATTGGTCATAAACTGGTCATTGCACAATGATGCAGAAATGAGAGTCAGGGGACATTAAGCAACGTACATAGAGGGTCCTGTGTTGGTTATAACATGACATTGGTTATAACATAACATGACACACTCATTCTCTCATGGTGAGAAGGCAGACCTTCAGCAATGTATGGCAATAGTTGTTGTAGATGCAAATACATGTAGACCAATAGTGGCAGAATGTGTGACGACTGTAGAAAGTCTGTAGACTGTAGAATTAAATCACTGCAGAATCCCAGACATTTTTACACAAAACTCCCCACACTACATTTTTCACAAACCAAAAAGAGGTCCAGGAAAAGGAGGACATATGGTGGAGTTTTTGAATTGGTCTTTTTTTTACAGCTGTTTTACTTGTTCTACGTGGGCTTTGCTTTTTAAACAGCATCCTGCTCCTATATTTTAGGATAAATCAATGTAACTGGTCATTTTCGACCAATGTAAGGGCAGCTGACATATTCAAAGGAAATGGACAGTATGTTTTTCATTCTCTCACTCTCCAGCTTTCTCTCTGTGTTGAAGAGGGCATAGATGTGCTTGTGCCAGAGGATCTGCAGTGTGGATGTTATTAGACCTAGGATTTATATTTAGCCTCAGAACCACCTGAACTGGCCAGGAACTTGCCAGGAATAGGCTATAAAAATGACTGACCCCTCTCCTTTACTCCAGAGTGAAGGTCACAGTCTGGTGTTCGGTAGAGTTTGTTCAGAGTGAGGGTCATGGCTCTAGGTTTGCCCTTCTGCCCACTTGGCCCTGGGACAAAAACTTTTAATAGACACCTCATAGTGCCAATTCACACAACTCTCGTTCCCGCTCCCTCTCTCTCTTTCGTGCACACGCTCTCTTTCTCACCCCAGTGGCCCCTGTCATGCCTAAACATGGATCCCTTTCACTGTGTTCCAGAGAACTTGGAGTACTACTTACTTCTGACAGCTAGGCCACAGGTCGTTGACCCTTCAGCTTCTGAGAAGAACCCTGGAGAGAGAGTCAGCTATGCCCCTATTTTTCCAGTCGTAAATCAGACTTGTCGTAAAGAGGCTCCATAGGCTGTCATTTGACTGCAACTAAACTCCAGGACTGAAATTGCATACTCCTGTTCTGTAGGGTTAGAAAATGCAGCGAAATAAATAAAATGCAGATATTTTAGTGTAGTCCAAACATTCACCTAAACATTCTGCTCTTCTGGGGTTCAGTATATACATCATCTAATACCAGTTTGAAATATCGGCCAAATCTTAACATCTGTCCAATGACTTCACCCCCGTTGGCAGAAATCACAGCTTGCAATCACATTTCAGTCTCAATGAGAAAGAGCTCTTGTTTTGGGGGTTTTTCCACTCTTCTTTGTAGAAGGCCTCTTGTTCTGAGCTACTTTCAGTTATTTTGTGTGCACCGCTTTTGTTTTCGAAAATCATCTAGCAGTGTTGAATTGAAAAGGTGGCAGGTTGCAGCACTGCACAGTAGAATAGTGCACCACCCTCCTGATTCAGCTAAACCTTCATGCCATCATTGCATTGGAGTGATGTGGGGAGAATGTGCCATCTACCCACCCTCGAGAGAGCAGGGCCAATTGTGCTCTCTCGAGGCCCCGGCTGCCAATTACTAGCAGCATGAACGGACTCAAACTTATTCCACTGGACGACACGGGCCGGTCAACCAACATTCTCTGAGGAAAGCACAGGAAAGCACCCAGCTCTGATGCATTGACTAGCAGACGCCTGTGCCGACCAGCTTCACGCTTAAGAGATGTGGGAAAAGAGAGCAGGCCACACGGAGAGGGCAAGGCCAGATGTGCTCTCTCAGGCTCCGGCTGCTGATGGACACAGACAGCGTGACCTGGGTTTATAAAAAGCGAGTGGGTCACAGTGGTGTTAGTAGAAGGTTTGTGGAGATTTGATTCAGCTGACAGTTCTTATTATTATTGCTGATATAACTTGTTGATCAAGGCCTGAGGCGTCTGTGTTGATTTGTGTATTGAGGTTTATGGAAATCTTGTGTTTTGTGTGTGCTTAGCCACAGAGACAGTGTTTACTACTACTCAATTTTATAAATGACAAGATGTGTAATTTGGCCATGGGTGCCCATACTACTGTATAATAATGCAAGACGGGAATCTTCTTATGAATGAATAAGAAGAGCTGCGTTGTATTTCGACCTAAAAAGGGTACCTGCAGTCTCCATTCCAGTCATTCCAGAAAGGATCTACAGTGGGTAGATTACACCCTTGCCTATTTACACATTGCCACTATTATAGTAATAACAACCCTGGTTTAAATGCATCCATGTGATAAAAGAGGCCTGCTGATACAATGCCTGATACATCTATCCTGAAAATAATAGGAAGAGTAATGGACATAGTGCTGACTGGTTCAGAAAGACAGAAATAAGCAGTTTAATTTAAGCTACAAGAGGAGATGCCCCTTCATGTTATCCTACTTCAAATCTGTGAATCTCAGAAATCCACTTTTAGGAGACATCTTCTATACTCACTTTTGACCAAGCATTTAAAAACTAATCTCTTTATTAGTTTTGTGTCTGTCTTTATCACAGTTGTAAAACATTTTGAGCTGAAACCTAAATTAAAAATGCTCTATAATCAGAGCTTATTGTCATGATTATTTTCATGTGTCTTTTTTACTGCCTGATGCCATGTTATAATAATGATGAATAATAATTTTCCGTCTTTGTGAGTCTTGAAACGACTTGAGGACAACACACTGAGACCCATCCCCCATCCTCCTGTGGTCAACATCAGACAAACAGTAACTTATCATACAGAGAAAAGATCCACCAACTTTAAAAGTCTGCCCAAAATATCTGGTAGTGTGTCTGAATAAGATATACTGTATGTTAGCTCCCAACTAAAAGGGCTCACATCTGGGGGAACTGTTTTTAAAGGATTTAATGCAGTTTGTGAAATCAGCCCATTTGAAATGACCATTTTATCATGTCCCGAAATCCAACACACACATTTGCATATTATCACCAGCTGTCCTTTACATGTTGGATAAATAGCTCCTAAATGACTTTAAAGTACATTAGACCAGGGCTTAATGACTACTCCCCGTGTTACCCGATGCGTCCACTAGAGGGCGACCCTCACCACTGTTTAAGGAGCTCCTCTCGCCGTGAGCTGAGCTCCTCACCTACTGCCCTTCAACCCAGATGATGGGACGGTGCTGCCGCCCTTCTTCAGGCTTCTGCTGCCCTCATGTCATATCAGACATCAAACAGCCTGTCTTAAACAGCAGTGGAGGAATGAACGAGATCTACGTCTAAGACTTCGGCTGTGATGACTGGTGCAGTGACAGGACTCATCATTATTTAGTGGCACCCCGATCGCAGGTGTGTAATAATAGTTTACTGTGGATGGTTAATAATAGTGTGAGCGATGTGAGGACTGCACTGCGGCTGCGTGTTTGTGGATATCCCGCGTTCCCGCTTGTTTGAACGTCACCGCTCCGCGTTTCAGCGCTCTGTTAGGGAGCGTTGTGATAGTAACGCTGTCACTGAGTTACCACCGACCGCTGACTCCGCCCCAACCCCCCCTTGCCGCTTCACCACACGAGCGTAAGTGCGCAAGATAATATAGTCCCCACTTTTACGCGCTTTCGGCAGACGCGGGCGAGTCTACAAATAGCAGGGGCTGTCTAGTGAAGTTCAGTGTTTTATTTGTCGTCTTGGAAAGCGCAGAGGGATCACGACGGTGCTTCCTTTGCTTTACTACGCAACTACCATTTGGCGGGAAACGGCACAGTGCTGGCGCATTAATACCTAGGGTTAAAAAAAACCCACGAAAATCCGTAGTATTAAAACGCAGTGCTGGAAAATCCTGCAGTAAATGAAATCACGGCCGCGATCAGCATCGAGCTGTGCTGTTGGAGGGCGTTCAGTAAAAGCCGGTGCGGCGGACACCCACTCTCGGATTACTTTCACTTGACAGGGCGACTGTTTGAGCCCCTCTGAGCCGCCTCAGCTTCTTTGGGTCCGGTGCTGATCTACGGTGAGTGTCTTCACAGAGACTCCTCCGCCTCTTCACCTTCACACCGCATTTGACAGCAGTTTGTTTACTTTTCACTCATTACAGCGGATTAGTTCCTGAGTGTCATTATTAATTCAGTCATTTCATATATATTTATTTATTTTTAATAATAACTAATAGTAATCAACAGCTGTCAGCTCATTTCCCTGACAGTTAAAGGCAAATGAACTCCTCTTGCTGTATTAATTAGAGATACCTAGTTCCTGTCCCGCCTTGAGGCGCTGTGCCCTGAGGCTGCTCTGAGGTGCCCTAGCCCCTGTGTGTGTGTGTGTGTGTGTATGATGGAGGTGTTAACCGTGCCCTGTTGTTGCTGTGTCTCTCTCTCTCTCTCTCTCTCTCTCTCTCTCTCTCCAGGTTGTCAGCATGCCGCTGAGCTCAGGCATGGCGAGCTGCAAGAACTACGACTACGACTACGACTCCTACCAGCCCTACTTCTACTACGACAACGAGGACGAGGGCTTCTACAGCCAGCAGCACGGCCAGCCGCAGCCCCCCGCTCCCAGTGAGGACATCTGGAAGAAGTTCGAGCTGCTGCCCACCCCTCCGCTCTCCCCCAGCCGGCGGCCGTCACTCGGCGGCGGCGGCGGCAGCAGCAGCCCTTTCCCGTCCACCGCGGACCAGCTGGAGATGGTCACGGAGTTTCTCGGGGACGACGTGGTGAACCACAGCTTCATCTGCGACGCGGACTACTCCCAGTCCTTCCTCAAGTCCATGATCATCCAGGACTGCATGTGGAGCGGCTTTTCCGCCGCGGCTAAGCTGGAGAAGGCGGTGTCCGAGCGGCTTGCCACGCTGCAGGCTGCACGGAGGGACTCTTCGAGGAGCGGGTCGACCGGGGACGCCAGCCCGGGGCGGCTGGGTTCCAACCTCGGCTACCTGCAGGACATGAACGCGTCTGCCACGGACTGTATAGACCCCTCTGTAGTGTTTCCCTACTCGCTGAGTGACTGTTCAAAGCTGGGCAGGTCGCCGACGCCGAGTTTGCCGTTGGACACTCCTCCAAACAGCGGGAGCAGCAGCAGCAGCAGCAGCGACAGCGACACCGGTGAGTCGGGCGGCTATGCTAAGCTAACTGTCTGTGGGCGACCGCAACGCAGCCAGCGGGTTTACCTCACACCAGCGAACGGGTTTAGGACGGAATTGACACGGGTTAGTCCCGGTTTAGCGGCGGATTCTCGTTACTTGGCGCTTGGTTGTACGGTTTTAATAAGAGAGGGGTGAGTGGGCTTGTGTGTAATGCGCTGGGTAACGTATTTAACCGCCGGTGAAGGCTGTTAGCCGTGGACCCTTGGGGACGGTGGAATGCTAGCTAGCTTGTGGACTCCCTGCTCATGTTAGGGGGCTGGAGGTCGAGGACAGGGGGCTTATCTGCCTCTTCAGGAGACTTTAGCCAAACACACTTTTTTATTTTAGGGTCTTTGGGGGTACACAGCTCGTTAAAGCGGCTCGCTGTAATAAGTAAGACCAGCTCTGTCAGTGTCTGGGGGTCGGAAGTGCCGTTTCGGGCTGGGCTGGGCTGGGCTGGGCTGGGCCGGGCTGGGTGGGCCGGGCTGGGCTGGGCTGGGCTGGGCCGGGCTGGGCCGGGCTGGGTGGGCCGGGCTGGGCCGGGCTGGGCTGGGCGCAGCGGCGCTGGAGTGGGTGGGTCTGCTGTGAGCGCACGTGTCTTCACGTTTGACGTGTTTTTGTTTGTGTTGTTTTCCACCCAGACGATGAAGACGAGGATGAGGAGGAGATCGACGTGGTGACCGTGGAGAAGAGGAAATCCGCGAAGAAGTCCGACCCCGTGGTTTTGAAGCGCTGTCACGTGAACATCCAGCAGCACAACTACGCGGCGCAGCCGAGCCGAGGGGTCGAGCAGCCCGCCGTCAAGAGGCTGCGCTTCGAGGGGGGCAGGGGGTCGCTCCGGCAGTCCGCTCACAGCCACAGCCACAAGGCGTCCGACTCGGAGGACAACGACAAGCGGCGGACTCACAACGTGCTGGAGCGCCAGAGGAGGAACGAGCTGAAGCTGAGCTTCTTCGCGCTGCGAGACGAGATCCCGGACGTGGCGAACAACGAGCGGGCTGCCAAGGTGGTGATCCTGAAGAAGGCCACGGAGCACATCGCCAGCGTCCAGGCCGAGGAGCGGCGGCTCCTCTCGGTCAAAGAGCAGCTCAGGAGGAGGTGTGAACACTTAAAACACAGACTGGAGCAGCTGAGCAGCTCCTGAGCCGCCGCTGCTGCTGCTGCTGCTGCTGCTGCTGCTTCCCCTCACGGACATGAACTCCCACTGGGGTTTTTTTGTTTGTTTGTTTGTTTTTTTAAAAAAGCCTTTCGGAAAGGTGTTGCAATGGATGCCCATGACCATGATGACTATGATGATGATGATGATGATGATGCCCCCAGGAGTGAAGGACACTCTGTGGGCGGGGGTGGTCCACGGTGGTCGGCAGTGCATCACTGTTGCAGTCGGACTTTGATTTGTACCCTTGCAGCTGCCTCGGTTGGAGGCAGCTGAGGCTATAGATTTATTTGTATTTAATTTTATTTTTAGTATCGCCGCCACGGTCAGCAACCTGTTTACTGTCAGTCTTAACTTAATGTTTTGTTTTTGTAAATTTTGTACATATTTGCTCAGATGTATTGAAGACACTGTTGATTTGAATCATAAAAGCGTTTCTTTATAAATGGTGTTTGACTACATTTCATGGCTCGCTTGGTGTTTATCCCGTACCTGCTTCTTTGGGTTTGAGGTCCGAGTCTAGATTGCGGTCCTTGACCTCAAGGTTGTGGTGAGCGACGGGGCAAACATGGTCTTACGATGGGCCCGCTCAGATGAGTCTTCATGATTCTCCAATAGTGCCATGTTGTCCCAAGTCCCAAATCCAGTGAAGTCTTACAACATGGTCCTTCAGTGCTCTAGAGTACTGCGCCCAAAGACCCTTATTGTGCCACCATACCTTTTTAAGACCACTGCAACTTTAGGCAGGTACTGTGAATCGCACTGCATGCGCGTGTCTGTCGTTTTGCTTTGACTGTTTTGGCACTGTGTTTTTTAAAAAAGGACTGGCACAGTGCCCTGCTTTCCTTGGGCCAAAAGACTGTGCTCTGTTAATAGTTAACCCAAATCCTTCCTAGTAAAGGTAAAGAGGTTCTGCACAGTTGTATGCAAACGTTTGGGCACCCTGGTCAAATGTATGCTCTGATTTTCCAAGCAACTAAGTTTGCATTGTTTACAGGGGACACTTCTGGGCATGGTCACTGTATTTTCCTTAATGTAAGACTATCAAATTTACTGTGATTTCTGTGATTTGTGGAGCTGATGTGCATATTTAAGCTGTGATAATTCAACTTTATTATTATCAAGTGAAGAGCTTTTTAATAATGTATTTTCACTTAACCTTTATATAAACTTTTATAACTGATTCTTCCAGATTATGTAGGCCTTCTATAATTCTTTAAAAATATTCTATTTAATGCAAATAAAGGGGTCCACTGATACAAGTCAAAAGCTCTGTTTGCTAAAAGCATCTGAGAGTTTTGTCTTGTCTTGCTTCCTTGGCCTTCTTGGAAGTTGACTTGAATGGTTTCTTAACTTTTAATATGGCTTTAGTCAGAGCTCAGAGCTCATATTGATGACATGCTTGGCATGGCATATTACCATGGGTGGGTATCGAAATTGAGCCAATATCAACAAAAATGCTGGATTGGATGCCAGAGAAACATAGAATGAATTCGGTCCAATCTGGTTAGACCTAGCCTGAAAGATTACACATTCTCGCTGTGTGATGAAAAAGCAAATAGCTGAGCTGTTGAGTATTCTGAGCATGATGGTCTTCATTTAGATGTCGAATAGGTCACAGTAATGCTGTAGACATCGACACTGTCAGGGTTTTGGGCCCCATAACTCTTAACAATTCTGCCCAAATACTCAATTAAAACATATTTGGGAGGCCACTGTCAGTCACAGGCCTTTAGAATCGTCCCATATTACGGTGCCCATGGCTGTAGACTGGTGATAGCCTTACACAAATGACCAGAACAACTTTTAAAAAGACATTTGGCTTCTTAAATGGTCCTTGCCTGGCTACAGTGTACTTCAACTGGTGGAAAACCCTGTGAATAGGATTCCATATAGAAGCTTTTAGAAGAACCCAGTTCTGTACTGTGTAGATTGTTTAGTGTGCAGATAAAGTAAGAGGTTCCTCTTATTGCCTATCCTGCAGTAGAACAATCAATCGTGAAGGCTCATCTTCTTCTGAAGGCCCCACACTGAGTCGCCCATAGGGAACAGTAGTGCTGCCTGCGCTTTCATTTCCACCAGTGCTGCATCTTTTCATGGTTCTTCAGATGGATATCATTTGTGTCTGGCTTATCCCCTTGATTTGGATTTCTGTATCAGAGGAAATCTCTCAGAACAGCTAGATACACTATATGTCCAAATGTTTATGGACACGCCTTCAAATGAATGCATTCAGCTACTTTATGTTGCACCCATTGCTGATATAGATGTGAAAATGACAATAGAAGCAGATGAAACCTGTTGGCACCATGCCGAATGCCAGGCGTGGCCGAGAGGGGCACTGAGCTGTGGAGCAGTGGAACTGTGTTCTCCGGAATGAGGGATGGTGCTCCCTTCAATACTTTTAGGATGAAATGGGGAGTCAGAGATGAGGTGGGATGGTGATCATCCAACATCCTGACCTCACTAATGTTTTTGTCGCTGAATGCAGTCAAATCCTCACAGCAGTGTTCCAGAATCTAGTAGAAAGACTTTCCTGCACAGTAGAGACAGTTACTCCAGCAAAAGCAGGATAAACTAGGAATGAGTAGGTGTCCCAATACTTTTGTCCATATAAAACAGCCCAAGTTTTGATGATGTGAGAGAGTCTAAGAGTCTACGGCATCAGCTTTTAACAGAAGAGAAAATGTTCTGTGAGTCACAAAGTGTAAAGAAGTGTGTGTGTGTGTGTGTGTGTGTGTGTGTGTTACACACATACTCCCATTCACACCTCTGGATACCACACTGCAAGTTCCTGAATCTGCATAAACTGCCCTCTTGTTTCAGTCTTCACTGCTCCATCTTCTGGCAATCAGACCCTTGCTATGGTTCTCTCATCTGGTGGACACGTCACGGGTCACCACAATGGCTTAGTAACAGGTGTGTAGTGCATTGGCCTTGATTTCCAGGACGGAAGCGCCACAGCAGCAGAAACGGGATGGAAATATGAGAAATAGGAAGACATCCGTGAGCTGGTTGAAGAGCTGTGTTGGTGCAGAGCTTAATTCCTTCCTTCTTCACACCTGCTTCTCACATCCTGTACCCGATTGCATGGTGGAATCCCAGCCTCAATTCAAGTCAGAAATAGAGTTCTGCAACAGGACACGTGGTACAGAGGAGCTGAACACGCACTGCTCCACACATATTGAATGTGGTCACTGTTGCTGTGAAATCACAGCATGTACTTTTAACTGTGTGCTCTTGTCCAAAAATCAATACCCTATTACATGTGAGCATTATTGCAGCATGGCAGGTTGCTGTGTCCTTAAGTGAACCATATTATTAGCTGTGGTCCATTCAGTAGCTCTGCTTGTCTAATTAATGGTTCTGGTTATTTGTATCTGTTTGGCTGAAAGGTTTATGACCTGAGATTTACCGCTGTGAAAGATGTGTTTAAATGAAACCTTTTATGCCTCCTCTCGAGTGGTGCAGCTATCTAAGCGTTATAGCCACATTATTGGGCGACCCTCTTTTACATATCTACTTAACTACTTAACCCTCTTCTACATATCCCTCCCAAACTACTTAATTCTTCTGTAACTACTTAACCCTCTTCTACATATCCCTCCCAAACTACTTAATTCTTCCAAAACTACTTAACCCTCTTCTACATATCCCTTTTAAACTTAATTCTTCCATAACTACTTAACCCTCTTCTACATATCCCTCCCAAACTTAATTCTTCCATAACTACTTAACCCTCTCTTACATATCCCTCCCAAACTTAATTCTTCCTTAACCACTTAACCCTCTTTTACATATCCCTCCCAAACTACTTAATTCTTCCAAATCTACTTAACCCTCTTTTACATATCCCTCCCAAACTACTTAATTCTTCTTTAACTACTTAACCCTCTTCTACATGTCCCTCCCAAACTACTTAATTCTTCCATAACTACTTAACCCTCTTTTA